>NW_023503313.1:3340799-3640799 GCF_014529535.1 Bradysia coprophila | reverse complement strand
AATATACATATATACGTGACTACGTTCGGTATAAATTTAACATTACTTAAATATTTAACGAGGACAAAATGGTTGCGCTATGGTGTATTTAACCAGAGAACTATTCTTAGAGGCACATTGCAATGTGAATAGTGCTAGAATATTTAAGTATTTAATTATGTAGAAATGAGTTTGTTGGTAGAGTCGAGATCGAAAAACTGATGTAAACGGAGCAAAAACGAAAAAGAAAACGACTATTTTCATGCTTAAATGTCTCTTTGTAACACAGAATTACAATTCAAAACATAACACCGTCTGTCATCAGGTTGTTGCATGTTGAGCGTAAAATCATAATCGATCAAAATATGGAAACACATTGAATGTGGGGGTTCTTTCATGGCTGTAACGCGTACATACAATTTGGGAGACTCCCGTTCGCAATTATAAAATGTATATTTTTGTGAACGTTTTAATCTACGGTTTTGCGCTGAACCCCAACAAGGTGCTAATTACATTGCATTAAGACAACAATGTGCGGTGAGCGTATAGCATTGCTTTTGTTCATTATAAACGAGAAATAATGATGCGTGACCTTTTGCACAGCCTCAAAATGGCTTTCATACGAAAGGATTAGCACAATTTCCTGATAATTCCGTACGGTAAAAGTAGAGAAAAACTTTTTATTTTATTCCGATCAAATACCGAATGCAATCACAAAGTGATCAAACGCCACAAATGCACATATCAAAAACGGTCAGATAAACTTTGTTGAAAACACTTTTTCCTGTGAAAACTTCCGGTGAAACATCAAACATGCTCACATTAATGAATATGATGTGTGGAGAAATACATAGAAATTCAGTTTCGACATAGACTTTTAAAATGAATGAATGCAGTGATATATGTTGCACTGCATTCGACTACCAAAATTTGTTTTATTAAATTAAATGCAACGATTCCAGAAATTCGAAATATTGTGTTCACTGCCACGACTTCTTGAATTTTTCAAATGTACCTATCAAAGTAGCTGTATCTAGAACTGAAAATGGAAATCTCGTTTCCGGACCGCCATGCAGGGTAGTGGATCTGTGTGATAGAAAGTTCTCTAATCATCTGCGCACTGAGACGAATCATCACACGACCCGTTTTGTGATAAAAAAGAACTTGCGTAATTAAAGTCAGAAAGTGATTTATTTTTGTGTATTCGGTAAACAATGGGAAGTACTGCATCGTTGTTTTTTTGTTGTTATGAATTGTGGGAAATTTGAAGTGCGAGCCGAAGCCGAGTATTGTATTATTACAGTAAGTCCACCTGATACTTTGTAATGTCTGTGAAATAACTAATCGACTCTTAAAATAAAAGTTTGTTCTTATCCCGAACGCCCATCGGGTACAATATTTTAAAATTATTGAAACAAAAGTAACAGAAAATTTAATTATTTTGATATACCTAGCCGCTAATAGTAAATAAATTAAGAAAATTGCGAAAACTCATCGACTTGTTCAGCAACGACCATCAGAGACATAAAGTGCATAGCGTCTTTCAATGGTACATAAGTGGAACAAATAGCAAAAAGCGTATTGTAGGAGTCGGTAAATCGATAGGAGGCAAATGTTATGCAAATAATTTAATTAAATCTGTTTCTACTTTATAATGAAAATTCAATTATCATACCGAAAAAGTGCAATCAACTTTAAGGTCATATGAACACATTTAACCTTTATTCGTTCGAAAACCGATTAAATATCTTTTATTGTTTATATACACATCCATATATCGTACACGAATTATATGGGCAGTAATAAGGCCACTAATTAATTGTGTATTTATTTTCAACATAATTATTAATTGTTAATATTTGATTGACCCGGCGAACACAGCAGTTATTCGATTTAAATCAATTTTGTTCGCCAAAAAGTACATAATAATGAATGTTTACTTTTAATTACAAACAATACATAAATTAAAAAGTGAAACAATATGTAAACGTGATCTAAAGGCAAAATGCATTGCACAAATTAATCAATTGCATTGAATGACTAACAAGTATAGTGCCAGAAGGGTACCAGTTCATCGCAAAACGGGTATGATATGCTTTATTTGGCAATAATGTGGATATTTTCCGTATTATATGTACGCAATAATCTACAACACTACTGTGTAATGCTGTGTACGCTCACAAAATAATATTAAAACTGGATGCCATACTGTTATACTACGGAGCATGTTTAATATTTGAACGATATACAGATTTTTTATGAATAAAATTAGGTTTGATAATTACGCATTATAGTCAATCATCAATTTGGCAATAGTTTGGAAATATCTGGCACCATATCGGTTGTGTTTCGCGCAGCAAAAACAAAATTATTGTTTTGAAAAGTATATTTTTTTGGCATCTGAGATACAATTTACAATAAGTTTGCACAATCGTCTGATGGCGTGAAAGGGCCCAAAGTAATTCTATACAGTCACCGCTGTACTTTTCTGATAATACCTTCAGGCTTTGTTCATATTAAAAAGTTTATGCCTTAGATCTTAATCCATAAAGTTATTGAAAAAAAAGTACTTACCAACACCGCCGAGTACTGTGGAATTTGTTTCTAATTTTGCTTTTTTTGTCGCCAGATCTTGATTGTTATTATCTGAAGCTGGTGCCATAACTGCTGCTTGACTAAGAAGTTCGTCGCTACCTCTCTGTAAATTAACAAAAGAAGGAGAAAAAGAACTTTATTAGTGATTTCACTCAATGTGGTGTGCGGTTGACAATATATATATATTCAAAATCAATAAACTTTACAGTATATTGAAAGTTTGTACATTTCAGTAGTTATATTATGTTTATTGCGAGAATTCCGTTTCGAAGCCTTTTTCTATCGCTTCCGTATGAAAATAATAAAAACTTCGCGTCGAGAAAATGTTTGTTTTTATTTCGATTTTCAAAATTCATTGTCGTCAAAATGTGGTAAAGATTATTTATTATCTTGTTCGATACTTTATGTTCGAAACATAATGACATAACATCAACATAATTATAACTTTCATTATAAATATAAAATGGTAACAATGTATATAACATTGTAACAACTATTATAAATGTCTTGCGAAGAAAGGCGAACATCTTCAGGGGATGCTTTTTGTTGTCTCTGCAAACATTTTGCGAAATGTATCCCATACAAAATATGTGAAAGAATCGTTTCGCCCAAGTATACATGGCTTGGTTATATATATAAGTATAATATTGGATGTCTGCTCTATAAAATGCTGGTATACAATATTGCTATATAATAAAACTTTCACATTATGATTTATGTTATTCTACCTGGTGTGTTTTGTTATTATTTAGCAAAGCGACACGATATAGCGGGTGTGGCGTTATTATTATTATTATTTCAGGTGTTCAGCAAAAGAAAAGACTAGAATTCGTGAATGAATTGGGGAGGAAACTTCTAACGTAAACTGTCGTTCGTTATATGTGGAGACGAAACGAAACTGTTTATTGCATCGTATTCGTAAATTGGAGAATTTGCATGACATCTTTGATTTTTTGTATATATTCAAACCATACACTAAATATATGTTACTAACAACGCTCATTTGCTTCCAGCTCAAAACATAATAGTAGCACAATATGTCTAAGATATAAGGACACTCAGGGGTTTTCGATCTCGATACATTAACGAACCATGAACCCACGGCTGAAGTCTCTGCATATTTAAATAAATATTGTTACGTACTGCACCTCCGGAAAACGAGTCACTACTACATTGAGATGATCGTTAAAAACTCATTTCCCGGGGGCTTAGTGAGTAAAATAACTTATGTAATCGCTTGGAACTTAGTAATTCGTTTACCTTGTGTGATTGAACACTTTTGGTATAATACTAAGTTCCACACAAGGACGTAACATTGATCGAAGACAAAGCAAAGAACGTTACTGCTTACTGGGAACTGACTTCAAATTGTTATTTTGATTTTGACTAAAACATGAAAGACGTCTTTTAATCTACTTTACTAAAGTGCTTTCGGATGAGGTACATTGTCCTCTGAGCCTGTTTGATCTTGTGTGGACAAATAACTTTACTAATTCGTTCGTATTGCAGTCTTCTTAAATCAAATTTACAGTTACATTTAGCTGAAAACTTATTGTTTCAAAGACATAAAAGGATACTTTTAAGTACCGTAACCGACAAAGGCTCACAGGAAAAAAAAAACGAAAGACCGTGTGTTGTAAAGTAAACAAAAGTTGATAATTCGTTTCCGAATGCTTTTAAACTTCCCGAACCAAATAATGTCGTATGTACACTGAAAATTATCCACGTTTAAACATTTACAAAATACATTTTGCAACGAGAAAGAGTGGAAGCCTCGTTGGGTGAGGATATATGTCAAAATACAATATGTACTTAATTTTTCAACCTAACGTAACTTACATTATTTTCCATACCCGACAAAATAGAATATGGTAAATGTGCTGTTTAACGTTCACTATAGAAATTTTTTGAGGGATTTTTTTTTCCCTGTATAAAGCTTTTCATTTGAGACCTCACTTTTGTATGTAAAGTAGCATTTAATCTGAAAATGTTACATATACGTACCTATCATGTTAAGCGGATGAAAAAAAAATGTAGGAAACTTTTAAAATACCTTTGCACGCGTACCCAGTGTTATGTATATCATGTAATATAAACTTCTATTACAAAGACTTGGAAACCTCACAATATTCACTTTCCTGTAAAATCCTTTGTTACTCAGAGTATAATGTATGTGTGCTCTTGTATAAAATGTTGAAAATCTAAACAAGCTTTGAGTAAACTACCAGAAGGAAGACAAATCGAATCTTAAAGAATTATTAGGCTATATAATGCTACAAAGGAAAAATGTTTTTGCACTCAACGTTTTCATACTTATTGGCCCATTTCCATTTTATCACGGAAGATTAAGTCTCTTCCAATCGATCGAATGTAATTAAAATTAATTAACTTTTAACTTTCCTCTCCCCGTCTAGTCGCAGCGATAGACCAAAATAAACCAGACAAATTCTGTGGAACAGGGTCACCACTTGGAGTTGAATATAAGTGAAAAAACATCGAACTTTGTCATAATTTTCCTTTTTTTTTGTTAAATAGAGGGGAAATACGAAGGTAAATATAGGAAAATAATATCAAAAATGTGAATAGACACAAATGGAATTTCTTGGAACACAAAATTTATTCGAACTTTTTTCCCACTCGACTCGGAACATATTAATCATCAATAAATACAATTCTCCAGGTAAAATGTGTTCTTAACCGAGCGTACAGAAAGTATGAATATAAATGTTCTCAGTTGTCTAACATCATATTTCAGCCACGAAACCCGATACATAAAACAAGAATCTTATATTTTTTGCACATATATCCCACTACAACCAGATAAAATTTTCTAAAAAAAAAAGTTTGAAATCGTGAAATTTGTCCAAATGTGCAAAACTTCTATCGTCAAAATGTAAACCGAAACTCCAGTGTTACCCCTGCATAAAACCGAAATTTAATGAGAAACGCAAATCGCTTCTTTGTTGTTTGTATTTGTTCCGGAATGTATTCGTCTTTCAAAAAGCTTTTCCTTTTTTTTCTCGACTGTATTGATTCTACTATACCATGTTAAAGTGACTGAAATGAGAAATAATGCACAGCAAAATTGTTTCGAAACTTTCTGTGATATTACACAATCTGTTCAGCACACCATATCGATGATAACACACTCGTACCTAACAGTTGCATTTTTAATACACATGAACAAGATCGAATATAACCATAAAGAGGGTACGTGTATGTAGAAATATGCACAGCAAAGCTTGTATACATTTGGTTTATGCGATACCAAAATAAAAAGAGTTACGATACTATTATATTTCACGTATATTTTCAATTTTCTATAGGTAAAACACTAATTTCAAAGGTATTCAACTCTGGTGTATATGATGCGGTATGACAATATCCTGCCAACGTTATTATCTTTTCCCAGCCATGGTAGAGTATAGGGTTTTCCTTCAACTATGTGAAGCTTTTTCTTCTTGTTACGAGGATATAAATACATGTACTTGTCTTGTCTATAGGACGCTTCAATAGTTGTGTATAGATGTGGTGTAGAATAGTTGAATTGTGTATGATATTTAGGTGTAGTCCTCAATAGAAAGACAGCATTTGGTGACCTAATTTCTGTATTCCATTTAATGAAAATTGTCGGTTGTAATAATGCCTGAACTTCTTACGTTCGTTTAATTCATACAAGAAATACATCTCCTGTATGCATATTACCTACAGACGTTTGATGTTAATTGAACAGGTGTTTGTGAAAGGTTATTGGGAAAACTGCCGAAATCGTCATCAGTAATGTGCAAAAACATTCGACGACATTGCCATTTTAAAAACAAAATGGACTGACAGAGAGACTTCAACAATTGAAGGAAAAATGGTGTGTTTTTTGTTGCAAGTTGCATTCTTTCGCGACAAAATAGAAATGAAAAAGGATAGTTATCCAGCAGCAGTCAATATTTTTCGACATTATGCCGGCACCGTTGAGAGCGCATGCTTTCAATATTAATAGTTTTGTTAACGCCATGTGTAGTCCGTTGGTAGGTCGTTTATAAGTTGATAATAATGCTAATGGTAATGATATGTTACTGAGAAAACAGCTGTACATACTGACCCATTACCCATACCATCTCTACCATCTTCACAAGTCGAAGATTCCTCGTAACTTTGTAACTAAGATATTTAGGCATTACATTGTATTTTCCCCCCACACTGACAAAAAAAGTTTCGAAAAACTCACCTGTCGCAGGTAACTTTGTATTTTCTGTATGGGGCGTTACAGCTGCGGCAGCTATTGTAGGTTACCTGGAGACAAAATTGCCTGCGACAGGTGAGTTTTTCGAAACTTTTTTGTCAGTGCAAAGGACTCATTTTATACAATACAAAACCTACCTAGATGACAATTCCTATAATGACAGGTGATGCAAGATTTTAACATTGTAACATAAAATGTGTCACCGCTTTATAGTAATGCAGCAACAGTTTCAATGTCAACGATCAGTGCTTCTGTTCGTTCGAAAATGTGTTCGTTACATTACGTATCTGTGTGAACATTTGCTTATTTGCTAACTCTATTTGTTATGATTACTAACGGTAGACCAAAAGTGTTGCATTGTTGCATTTTTGTTGTATTTCAGTACAAATTTTTTTTAAATTGTTGTATTAAAACAACACGTCTCCTAAGGGTTAATGGGGTGAAATTGTATCTCAAGCCGAAGGGGAGTGATAGAATCTACCGAGTGGATATAGAATTTTTTTTCCGAAGAAATAAGTAATGAGCTAAAGCGTTAGTGTCGTTTCTTAAATAGAGCATGTCACGTACTACTACTAAAAACTCTAAAGGCGCCACCTTTCTTTTCATAGCTGAATATGGTCGTTTCAACCAAATTTCAACCAAATACATGCTCTATTACAATAGAGGAAACTCCGGTCGAAATAAACAGAATAAACTTAAATATATGTATGGAACTCGATACATACAGTGCACAAACTCATAAAGACTGCATATAAATATGTTATTTAATGCAGAAATGTTCTTTTCGAAACAGAAAAACCCAAAAACTCATTTTCGACAATTAGTCAATTCATGATAAAGGGATAAATCAAAGCAATTCGTCCAGATGCTCTAAACCAAAATTAATTTTTCTAACTCCATTTCCTATAAATTAGTGAGTGAAGTAAATACCAGGAAATAACAACGACAACAACTTGCTACAACTCCAGTTTACAGACAAAAATAGGTAGATTGGTGTGGTGAAGACACAGAGAACAAAAAATGAAAATAAAAAAGTGTTCGAGCAAATAAAATTTTTAGCTACTCTAAAGAGAATATATGAATATCCCAAGTTTAATGGTGTAAAATGGGAAAATGAATAAATAAAACTGGTTCCTCCTGTATATGAATAAAATATATTTTCATTTGCATAGTAGCAAATGTACACAAGGGTTGGTCGGTTGATAGACTGGTGTAAAGAGAAAAATGCCATTTCGTTGTGGAAGTTTGGTAGTGCTTTGCGTAAAATATATATATATATACCTGTGTAGAAACAATTTTCACCATTTTGTTGTTTAGAAATAGGTTTTCTTTTTGAATGGAAACGAAATATGATACCAACTACCGACTGAGCCTAGATATGGTAGATTTAAATTATTTATTTTTTGAGGAATGTACCACATTTACAGATATTACAAAAATTCATCAATAATTAATCGAACTTTCGAGTTGGAATCACATCAAACAGCAGGTGTTTTCTTTTAAGTATGGGCATTGCTGATATTGATTACAGTACCATCAAAAATTGTACGCAAATACAGTAGCGAAATTTTCGAGGAGTGTAGATGGTTGTTTCGAAACAGTAGCATTATAATGAGGATAGAGTGCTAGTTGCGATAAAAGCGTATTGTCGGCAGGAACTATTCGCTCTTCGCGTGCACACAGTGCGAATAGTGAAATAAAGTCTGATCGCACGAAATGCGAAAAGTGAAGTAAAGCTCACTATTAGCACAAAGTGCCTTTAATCTTTATTTGTGCGAAGAGCCTTTTCGAATTGAATAAGCAGAAAAGACTTCACCTACTACTTGAACATTCAAATTATTTTTGTAACAAAATAACATTTGGAATGTAAATAACGTGACGGATGTTAATAACAACAGTTCATTATGTCTATTTATTTATTTATTCACCGCCAAAAAATTGGCTGCATACAAGATACATAAAAGTAAAATACATAAATCTTAAGCCAAAAGTATCAATCACAAAATATCACATTCAGTTACGTTAATCATAAGAATCAAATATTCAAAACTTTCACTGATCAACAATTCTATCTTCTTTAAGTCTTCGTTTTAATTCCGCCTTAAAATCACTCCTGTCCATCCACAATATATCACTGAATTCGTTTACCGATCTGATGATTTTCACCAAAGGTTGATTGTGTCCATAGTTGTTTGCATAAATCGCTTCAGCTAGAGGCCTTTCATTTCGCAACAAGCGATGCTGTGTCCTTCTGATTAGTCTCGCTTCAATATTCGAATCATTTATTCTTTTGTGAAACAAATCGTACGCCATCACTGCTGTTGTAATTTTCCTTCGAATTGATAACTTTTGCAACCCAAGTTTCTCGCATCGCTCTGTGTAAGGTGCCAGTCGAAAAGGTGGAATACGATTCGTGTCTCCAAGCGCATGCATAACAAACTGTTTTTGCACTGATTCGATATCATCACTGTAGTTCTGTTGATAAGGATCCCAGATCACCGATGCAAACTCTAACTTTGACCGAACGTATGATTTGTACAGAACCACCAACGCACTCGTACCAAATTGTCCTTTCGAAATTGTTTTAATGTATCCCATTGATTGTCTAGCCCTGGTTATACACCGCTCCATATGCGCAATGAGTGAAAACTGTGGGTCGACTGGGATTCCAAGATCTCGAACTTCTTGCTTTCGTTCGACGACGTGATCGCCCATGAAATACGTGACGTAGAATGGATCGTTTATTCGTGCAATGGTGATAACTTCGCATTTACCCAAATTAAATGGAAGCCTGTTGCTTTTGCTCCAACTCTGGACATTATTGATATCGGTTTGAAAAAGTCTTGAATCAGCCGTCGAACCTATTTCCAATGCCAATTTTATATCGTCCGCAAACAACAACGGAAGTGAGTACTGGACACATTCCACAATGTCGTTTATGAAAATCAGGAACAACGTTGGACCAATAACACTTCCTGCTGGGACCCCTGACGTTGCTGTATATGTTCTGGAAGTGGTGTTACCAATTTTAACGAAAAACTTCCGATTGTGAACAAATTCGAATAGCCATCTCGCTGTTTTCTTTCCAATACGAAACAATTTCATCTTTTTTATCAACTTCCGATGCCAGACTTTGTCGAATGCATTTTCGAAATCACCATAATAAACGTCGAGCTGTTGTTTCTTGGAAAATGCGCCGTGTGCTGCTACTGACAGGTTGAGTAAATTCGTATCAACCGAACGTCTCGGTCTGAAGCCATGTTGAGCGTTCGTGATATAGGGACTGATGCCTCCTAAAAGCTTTGGTTGAATTGCTCTCTCGTAGATTTTCAATACAATCGAACTGATTGCGGTAATGCGGTAGTTTTTCACGTCATTTTTCTTTCCTTTCTTCTTATACACAGGAACCACTTTTGAAATTTTCAGTTTTGATGAGATATTTCCCAGTTCCATTTGTTTTCGATGCAATATCCACAATGGCCACACTAAGCCATCCACACAGCTCTTTATGAAGATTGGCGAAATATCATCAGGACCAGCACCACTTTTGGCATCTAATTCACGGATAGCTTTGTCAATATCGGACATCGTTAAATCAACATCCCATGCGTCATCAGATTCTTCTCCATACACTTCGTCGAATACGACTGGAAGTTCGTCATTATCATACAGTCCTTCGAAGAAATCAGCAAACATTTCCACAATTTCTTCTGGTTGATCCGACTTTCTTGAATTAAACATCATTTCTCTTGGATACGATGAACTTTTCTTTTTAAACTTTGCATACGACCAGAATTCTGAAGGATCCTCTATGATATTTTGTTGCACCTGGTTAATGTAGTCCTTGTTCAACCTTTCATTCAATTCATTAAACTCAATCAATGCTTCTGCATACTCGGACGTCATTGCATTCTTTGGTTTTCTCTTAAATGTTTTGTCTCTTTTGTTCTTTTTCTGCTGCCACTCTCGAGTCCACCACTTCGGTCTGTTGCTGTTTCTTTTTATACGCACTTTTGGAACATTTTCGATTATCATACGATTCAGCAGCTCGAAGAAATATTCAAAGGCTTCTTCAACGTCCATTCGATCGAAGATTTCTGCAAAATTTATTGACTCCAGCTGTTGCAATATACGTTCGTAGTTTGCCGATTTATATGAAAATACTTCGATGACATCGTCTGTCGATCGAACCTCTTCTACCGTTATATATTCGAATGCCAACTCTATTGGTACATGAAAATGGTCTATTTCCGTGTTTAATGTGACTGAAGCAGGAGCCTTGGACACATGCACATCACCGGTCCCGTTTACAAACACTAGATCAAGAACGTTCATTGAAATATTCTTCAGATTCGACAACTGGAACATCGGCAAATCGTGAACTTTCTGTAGGAATTCTGATGCTGCTTGAAAATATACTGATTCGGTGTGAGATGCGATGTTTTGCGGTAGTAAAAACGTGTCGGTATCATCGGAATTCCATTCAATGTCGTGCAAATTGAAATCCCCTATCACAACCACTCTGCTATCGGTTTCCTTTACTATAACCTGCCGGATCAAGTCATAATGTTTAAGCAAGAGGTTCGGCCTCACTGGATCATTCACATATGCTAAATATATCACTAGCGGGCATGGTTGAAGTTCAATTTTAACGCAAACACTCTCACAGTCAGGATCATTAACATATTCGTTTTGAAAACATTTATAGTCTTCATGCACTAACATTGCTACACCACCACCTAGTGCATTTCTGTCTCGCCTATATACGTTGAAGTTTCCCGGAAAGTAGCATTCGCTGTCATGTTCCTTGCTCAAACGGGTTTCTGTAAAGCACAAGCCTTTGTAGTTCGAATATTTGATTCTGTTCCTCATGTCTGTTCTCGCTGGAATACTTCGGACATTCTGATAGTACAGTGGCAGATAAGTAATATCCATGAAACCTTCGGTTGCCTGTAACGGTGTTCGTTGGATCGTATTTGATTGGACCTTTTTAGAAAACTTTTGCGATTCAACAACGTTGGTCATTGACGGTGAGAAGAAATTGGTTATTTTGACTTGGCGTGTCGATTTTACTTTCCTTTTAGCGTCCTCGCTCACTAAGTCTGCATCTGTTCGGCAGGTTTCTCGTTTTTTGACTGGTCTGTCGGCGATTCGTTGCTATTCCACCCTGATGCCTTCTTGTTCGATCTAAACTTTGCTCCTGTTGATGATATCTGATCAAGATCAAATTCTCGAATCTGACTGTTGGATGGCCAATACATCGGATCCATCAAAGTGTTGAAATTGGCTTGAGAACAGGCGATGCGAAATGAAACGAATGCATAAGTAGATATATCCCGGTCCTTTTTAACCAGTTTACGGACATCAAACTCAGTCTGTGCTATGCCAATTTCCTCGACGATATATGATGTTAGTTCTTCTTCAGTTGCATCACGGTGAATACGTGATAGCCAGACAGCTTTCTCAGGTTTCGCAGATGTTCTTTCCGGTGAAATCGGCTTACCGATGATCTTAGTTGAAGTACCGGTAATAATTGGCTTATTGGACTTCGATGTAACATTTGATGTAACATTTGACTTAGTAAACCTTGGAGTACGTGATGACTTTGTAGACGTCGGTGTTCCCTTCAATTCAGCATTCTTGATTCCCATTTTGGCCATATCAGCATAGGTGATACCAGTACCAGTACCATCAAAAATTGTACGCAAATACAGTAGCGAAATTTTCGAGGAGTGTAGATGGTTGTTTCGAAACAGTAGCATTATAATGAGGATAGAGTGCTAGTTGCGATAAAAGCGTATTGTCGGCAGGAACTATTCGCTCTTCGCGTGCACACAGTGCGAATAGTGAAATAAAGTCTGATCGCACGAAATGCGAAAAGTGAAGTAAAGCTCACTATTAGCACAAAGTGCCTTTAATCTTTATTTGTGCGAAGAGCCTTTTCGAATTGAATAAGCAGAAAAGACTTCACCTACTACTTGAACATTCAAATTATTTTTGTAACAAAATAACATTTGGAATGTAAATAACGTGACGGATGTTAATAACAACAGTTCATTATGTCAAAAGGATAAAAAATACAATTTAAACCCTAATGAACGATGGACCTGGAACATCCTGTGAAAATAACCGTGGTCAAAATGGAATCGATTTTATCATTGTCCCGCATATAATTTTATATGTATAGGTGTACCAAAACGATCAGACTACGAACAATCAATGGATGCGTTGAATTTTCATTTTTGATAATAGTTAATATTGAATTCACCAATTAGCCTTGTGTAGGACTCGTTGACAAAGTGCTTCTTGGGTTGAGCCACGAGGTCCAATTCTCGTGAAATTTTCAATGTAAAATTGTTATTTAAAAAAGGTCTTGCCAATGCTACCTATTAGGACCAGTACATGAAGCAGATGGTTGGAAAAGACGAACGAATATGGAATTGTCCGAAATTTTTCGGAGGAATTTCATCACAGCTTCTGTAAAATCAGCGAGGCTCCGATGGGCGGGGCATGTGGCTAGGAAGAATGATGACCGAACTGCCAAGAAAGCCCTCGACAGGAAATTTGAAGGACGTAGGTCGAGAGGGTGACCACGGAAGAGATGGATAGACTGTGTGATCGAAGATACTAGATCATTAGGGGTCGCGGATTGGAGAAGTCTGTCCGAGGACAGGAACGAGTATGGAGGAAGTTAGTAGAGTCAGACAAAACCCGCTTGGGTTGACAAAGGCTGCTAAGTAAGTAAGTAATGCTAACTATTATGCTGGCACGCAAAAATGTAAAGAAAAAATGGGCGAATACGACGTATTTTCGTCTCTGTTTTCGGTGAGCAAATCTGACGTTTTCGGTCCTCCAAACTGTAAAATTGTTTTCCACACACATGTTGCCCGAGTCATGTTTGAAAACCCAACACAATTTCAATAATCAAAATTATTATTTTCAATTTATTTGACATGGTAAAATTGAGAATAATTAATTGTGAATATTTAAATTTTCTCTGCATCCGACTGGCTTATTGAGACCGCGCGTAATTTCGTTATCCGCTTTGTTTGAATTTGTATAAAAATGCCATCATAAGCCAAGAGCCCAAATGCATATCAGTCCCTCGTAAAACACGATTTGAAACGGTTACGAAAAACATTTTTTTTTGTCTTTGAATGGTAGGAGGGCCCTAACGAAAGTAGCCTTAGTGTATATCAGTCTGTACAAAATTCAAGCCGGTGTCAAAACAAAGGCTTTCGTCCTAAATGATGAATGTAGTTGAAAGATTAAATTTTTATTGTACAGTCTGGTGTGCCTAGAAAAATTTTCGACTTGTTGAGTTATACTCTAGGGCTCTCGTTAGAGCCCTACTAGAGCACTTGAAAATGATAGTCGTAGGATGATGGTTTTTCGTATCTGATAATGCAATAATTTGGCATAGGTTTCAAGCCTTATGGCCTTATATGGTGGACCAATATGTATGTGGGCTCTCGGTCAATTATTTTAATATTTTGCTAAAACATTTGGCATATACACATCAAAGGCCAGAGAAAAAGTTCACCGAAAACATAAATGTTATGCATAAATGACAAAATTTTCGTGTCCTTAAATCACATTTATCCGCAACCATTCATTTCATTTTATTTATTATAGGAACGTTAAAATGTGGTTATTCACAAACCAGCATAAACAAATATTTGAAATAATTATGTTTTTCAACAGATAAGCCCAGGATATGTGTAATATGTGTATGTATGCCATATATTCATTCGGCGCGGCGTATGTAAGTGTAAGTGTAGTACGTACGTACGATCATAATAAATGAAATGTTCGAATGTATTCGTTAGCTGAAAACTTTAAAATTTTCATTGATGTTTGCCGTGAAGCGATAAAAGCTTCAAAGTTTGTTTAACAAGTGAACGAGAGAAAGAGATAGAGAGTATTTCTATGAATAATATAATGTGTTTATATGTTATTCCATCATTAAATGTAACACTTTTTGTTTGTGGGTGTTTGGTATGCATACTGAACGTAATTAGACGTATACATTCATATACACCACATTCATATTCTATATGCACTTACTGTATGGAATAATTAAATTATTAAAGGTGACGATGAGTCATTAACGAAAATAAAATAATTAACAACAACAAAATATGGAAAAATATCAGAGCGTCCTGATTAGAAAGCACTTGAGGAAAAATAAAATTCTAATTGAAATTTATCGATTTGAAATCACTAATTAGAGGAGCTCACACATTCATTTGCTTTCAATTCGTGTAGCAATTAGTAGCGATCGCTGGGTTATCGTTAACGCAATGCTAGGGTTAGTCATTAAAAGTTTTTCCGTATAGTTCGAAAATAATTAATTATTTCAAATATTTTTATGGAATATTATTATGCTTCAATTATTTATGATACAAATAATTAAACAGAAGGTAGCATTTCACCAATAATATCGACAAAATCGGTATAGTGGTCTAGTGCTCTAGTGATTACGCTTTGAATCGTTGACTATTTTTAGGATAACATTTTCTCAAATTTTCCTATGTTAACCTAAATTTTTCAGTTTCTTCCCAAAATGGATTTTTGGAAAATATGAAAAATGTTGCAAAATTTGAGAAACTTTAGGAAAACCTTTTCTCGACAATAGTTCATGCTTTAAAATTCTCTGTAAGCCTCGCTTCCCTCTCAAAATCAAAATAATTGCAATTGTATCAATTTTGGACAGGCGTGTAATGGAAGCACATCTCCCTGATGACCAAGATATATCTTTATCTGCGCTCATCTGGCGACATAGTGAACAGTAGAGATGAGTGCGTTACCCGAAAAAGGCTTGCCCAGAGTTCATGAGTTCATCCCCAGTTTGCGGGCAGAATATGAGCACCAAAAGGGGGTTTTGAGAGACTGTGGGCATTCGGATTTTTCAGTTAAGGACAGATCGGGCATTGGGTTATGCGCAACAAAAACTAAATTAGGTATCCCCACATGAGGAAAAAGTGGTGATGTTTATTTTCTTCAATCCGTTGTAATGGCTAGTTATTGCCATTTGTTACCACAGCGAAGCAACGACAAAAGTATATACAAACGACTATAAAATATACAAATTTTGGTTGGCATGATCCTAAAAAGTAAAATGTCTAAGTGAAATTTTTGTAAGATACCAATTGATGCGAATTGTCTATAAATTAAAATTGTTGGAAAATAGAATTCACGAATTTATTCGTGTTCAAAATACAAAAAAAAAATGAAAAATTGTTTTAGATATTCTGATTATGTAATATATCAGGACAAACTGTCATATTATACAATGCATAGCGAATAAACGGTTTCGCGCGAAACAAATGAAAATCGAACAACGAGCACATTTCTTAGATACGCTAAAATAAACAAGATTTCACCGAGCCTTAAAAATCTGTTTGAGACATCATCATACACTGATGTCTAAATACGAAAAGTGTAACACAAATATTTAGATACATTTAAATTTTCAAGTGATGAAATTATTCTTTTCTGAAAAGAAACCTCTCCAAAATCAAAGTAGTAATAACAAAGCATACAACACAATCAATACAGTCTATATATATATATATGTGTATGGATTGTGTCTATATGTATAATTGTACCGTAGTTGTTTACACAAAAACAAAGATACATGGTGGAAAACATTAGAATCGACATGGAATTGCTTTAATACCGAAGATGTAACTTTTTCCTGAAGTGACGACGAGAAGAGAGCGTAAAAAAAAGTTGCAAAGGCAAGATGAAAGGAGGCGAAAATAAAAGATAAACTCGATCTTAAAAACAATTCAAATTTTCAGAAATATATTATTTAAATATAATGCTTGCGTGTGAAGCGCCGAATGGAAAAGTAAATCAAAGTTTGTTGTTGTTTTTGTTGATTTTTCCGCGAGTTTTTATTTATGTTGAAAATGTTCCCCGTTTAAAAATATGTGCGTCGATGATTTTCGTTTATATTTAAATTGCAAAACGAACATTTCAATCGTGGAATGCTGATGTTGAAATGCTATTGACAGACCGAATTGTTTAAACGGAAACGCGTTCGCATTTAATTACAGTATGATGATAATATTATCTGGTATTTACTATCAACGAAAATAGAAAAAATGTTATGAAAGGAAGGAAATGTGACAAGACAAAAGAAAAGAAAAACAAAAAAGAAAATTGAAAGAATAAAGACACTCGACGCAAAAGTCTCTTATCCATCCGATTTCGTACCAGATTTATCTAATACACACACATCCATCCATCCGGTTGAGTTTAGAAGATTTTAATGCACACACTTTTCAACAAAGAAGCAATATATGCTTTTAATATAAATTTTTAAGCCATGATAAGCTTTAATTCATGTTTAAATCTTAGCTGAATGTGTTTTGAAATTTTATTATAATGTCGCTTCCTCCCCAAGCACATACTCACCCGAAAAAAAAATAGAAGAAGAAGAGAACACACGAAACGCAAACCCACCCTAGTTGCCCCCACATAATAATATTTTGATGTGCAATATTTGTTCCGTTTATATATATTTTAGACTTAAAATTTCTCAGCGGAAATTTACGGTACATATATGTTTAAGGAATACTGTTGACGTGGAATGGAAAGGGGTATACACTCTCTTCGTAGCTAGATCATATGTTTATACAAATCACTATAACCCAACAACCAGAAGTTCAAGATGCTTTCAATAATAATTTCTATAAATCTGGATGGCGGAGGAGCTATATTCGTTATAACAGGAATACTACATAGTTAAGTTCTTAAGTTATTATTATAAGAAGATGTCAGGATATACGCTATTAGAGCTATTCCACTTACGAAACCAAATTATATAAGGTTTAAATAATGAAAAAGGAAAAGGTAAATAACACGTAATATATACGTTTGCATTAACATTATATGAGTGAATATTAAAATCCCACATACTATATTACAATGTTGTGTAATGCATATATACATGGATCAACAACGAGCATAGACACGAAATAATAATATCCTTTCTGGTGGTACGAGACGTAAAATTCTTCCTTTTTGTCTCACACAAACCACACATCATCCAAATTACCGCATGGTTTAATTATTACACCCTATAGTGTGATACAATGTCTGTGTAATCACATGTTCTTAAGTTTTAGCGTGTCTGTAAGGAAAATAGGTGTGCCGTGTGTAATATTGCTAGATTTTTAAGATAATTGTTATGATGAAAATTTTGTAAACGTAGGGGCACACAACATATACTTCTTCGTATATACATATTAATCGGATGGCATGAGAATATATTGTGGATTTACACTGTGACCGCAAAGTACTATCGAATGTAAACGTAGACAATGTAATTAGCCGAATTATTATACTAAAAACAGAGTTTCAACATTAAACTAAACTTTCACTGGTTGAGGTAAAGGAACTGTGAATCATTAGTGTGTGAAGGATAATATTCATTTGCCATAAACAATGAAATTGGATGTGAACCACACATTTTATATTCGCAATTGGTAAAGTTTGTCACAAACGATGTTGAGGCACGTTCGGAGAGAGTAATATTTTCCGTTTTGAAAGGGAAAACAGTTGATTATTCCGGTAGTCATATGAAGGAGATGTAATCTTTTTTTACCGAAGTGTGAATGGAGCAGCTGCTTGGTGATAATGTGGTCCTATCGTAAGTCGAGGCCGAGGCCCAGATATTCATAAAAAATCCTTTTATCAGTCAAAAAAAAATCCTCTGAAAACTAGAAAATCATTTCATAAGAAAATCGTCAAAATCGAAGAAAATCCTCAGAAAATTAAAGAAAATCCCAGGAAATCCAAGAAAATCCTTAAAGCTTATAAGAATGAAATCCTTAAAAATCGCAAAATGAAAATTTTCAAATATCTGCCCCTCGGGCATGGGGAATCAGTTTTTTAATTTTCTTTGGAACTGTTCTGGTAAAAGTTTTTACAAATTGAAAGCCCATGACATTTGAATATATAATCCGGTGGTAGCAGCCAACCCAGAATTATGTTTTTGACATACAACCTCGTAGATAAAACGTGCTCATCGTTGCAACAATCAGTGAAATTCGTTTCCCCATTCGTTTCCTTTGATGGTATAACACAATTTTCCACGTTATTCGTTCGACAATATATACATATAATGATGATGTGATTGATTTGCTTTCAAAAAAAAAAAGAAAATTTCCCACATATGATTCCAAGTAAATCAAGGTGAACATTGTTTGAACGGATTGTTATTTATACATTACGTAATACACCTCTGACCAAAAATGATTTCACTGAAATTAAATTTTCTCTGAATAAACAGTGGCTCGAAAACGTAAAATTAAATGAATGCTCAAAATTCACCAGCCGCAAATAGTACAATACCTCAACATGCGTATAGTCAACGCAATGCCGCAACTTTTTGTAAATGAAAATATTTGATGTTTTTAACAACAACAGCAACAACAAAAAAAAAGATTTGTACGCTCTGCGAAATGTTGGTTCATTTATAATTATTAATTACAATCACAGCATGATAAATATTATATTTGACTATTTATATCAAATCATAATGATGAGCTATTTATCTTCATGTACAATGGTACATATATTTATACAAAATACATAGGGCGTATGAGTACATTCAGGGCATATGTGAATTTATTACTTGTTTTATTTCCTTTTTTTATATTATTTTTCGCTATTCATTTCAAAAACAAGGGACGTCTTTCAGTATAGTTGTTTTCATTGTGATTGTCATTTTTGTAAAGTATATCTATGGACGTGTATATACAAAACACATTGCATATTAAGCGCCAACACCAACGCGAATCCTTATTATGTTAATTTGATCATTAAACTTCAAATTGACTCTCTTCTCGACCATATACATGCTCCTATATATTCCTAGAATTTAAATTTGAAAATAAGAACTAGGGCCATTTAAATTACCTGTGTTAAACATCAAGTGAACAATGGATTTTCCATTGAATAATAAATCTGAATTATTGAACATTATATATAAAATATACATGTACTGAGTGTATACACCTGGTGCACGTAATTAAAAAAGTTTTTAATCAATAATTTATTTTTTGTATAAATTTGTGTCGAACTTGTTTGTGGTTTTGTTATATTTCTGTTTACTGATTGGTCGACTGGTGTATATAATACGATGGTAATTTAATTGAGAATTTATTGGCATTTTATCCCTATATTATTATCAACGTTACCGGTGTTATGCGCTGCATTTTAATTTTGAAATGAACAGTGCTGAAACACAGACAACAATCTCAGATTTAAAAAAATAAATTGCTATTTATCGAACTATATTAAGTTTCTCTTCAAAACCATTTTTTTTTCTTTGAATCCAAACAAAAATATTATTTCAATAAACGAGTCTGTTCAAAGATCCAATGGGAATAAGATCGAAAGAAAAAAATTGTCAACCAATAAACAGAATTTTTTATTCATGGCGTTTTAACTCGAATTTGTTGTCAGAAAATGGGACAACGCAATAATGACGTCTGCAGGAGGTGGTGAAAAATGTGTAGGGACATGTTTTAGACTATTAAATACGCGACAAAAAACAGAAAATAGAGACGTCACAATACCAACAAATTTTTTGTCATTGTGTAAAGCATTTTTAACATCCTTTATGTAGACGAGAAGGCTTCTTCAAATCATCAATGTTTTATATCAAAGTGAAGCTTCAAAAAGATAACTTTCACTGATTGCTCTTTTAGGCCGAAAGCACTTATGCAATTAAGCAATTATGCTGCGTTTTACATTGTAATTCGATATTCACCACAGGCTAAAGAATGGAAAACGCAGCATTATTGTCGATCCCATCAACGCAAAATTGCTCGTGTGCTTTCGGCCTCGGGGAGATCCTTATTTTGCAACGTTTTCTTGTAATTAACTATCCCAAACCTTGAGTAATCCAGTCATTATTTTAATGAAATAACTTACGTAATTACTTGTAAGTTATTGTTTTTGGCTAATGTGAATACTGCACAGCACACACTTGCTGAAACAGCCAACTTACAAGCATGGACGCAAAAGACATTACCAATCCAAAACAAAATATTAAGATTTCAAGTGATACAAAAAAAAACACAGCAAATCCTCGACTCCTGACGTGAGCCGCAGGTTGGATTGTTAAAACGCAGACTGGATCGTTAAAATTATTTGCCACATCAAAAGACAACGCCAAACATCATGTAAGCCTTGTGAATAATGTATATAATCACTTCTAAGTGCTTTTTGCTTCACACACTGTCTAACGCTTCCATGGTACCGAGTATACTGATATAACAGTTTGTGTCGACAGTGTGACATCACTGCACATTTCTTGACATTGATGAGGCAGACGAAAGCATCTATATAGACTTATTGCATTCGTATTGATGTGAAATCATAAAATCACAAGGAATTTGTTGTACTTTCAATACACAAATCATGTAAGAATTAAAGATAAAAAATCGGAATGGACAAATTACAAACATTTTATTGTACAAATTTATGTACTTGCAAGGAAATCATTTACAAATCAGAAAACATGTTGAATTTCATTTTTCTTTCACTGTATGTAATTAGTGCTGTTGTTTGGAAAGTCGGTAATAATACCTCGTCTAGCCAATTGAGTCAACGGCAATGTTCCAAGAACGTACGTTGAATGGCTATCACGCTGCAAGAGTTCCATTTAAATAGAGAACTTAGAAAGATTTAACTAATTGAAAAAAAAACTCATATCGAAGCGACTTCGGTTGCCGACACCTCCACCACTCTTTACTTTTAATTAAATTCATTAAAATGATAAAATTTTGTGTATTAAACGTGCACAGTTAAAGTTGCGGGAAAAATCATCTGAATTTTTAAAAAAATAACACAAAACTGGCAGACAATAATCTATGATAGATGTGAGTCCTCACATCACAGATGGAGTGTGTGGTGTTTGTATTAAGGCTTATTTAGTAAAAACTAAAAAAACTTTTGAATCCTGCCCAGGTGATAAATTTTCGTGATAAATTGACCGATAGACTAGATTTTCTAGGTCAATTCTTGTCATAGTTATATATTGATCGTATGGTTCACATTAATTTCTTTGACAAGTTGTTTTGAAACTTTTAGTTTCAATCAATGAACAGCTGATAGCTGCAATCACTACTATAAAAACACCGTTTTCAAACGTCAATGTCTAATTCACTTAACCAATTTATTGCTTCACTCGTTGCTTCATTAAGACTTTGGAGTCCGCCTCTGAATCGACGAATAGGGCATTCGTTTAGAATATGATCCATTGTCTGGACGATGTCATGACCGCAGTCGCAGTACGGGGAATTCCGAAACCTCCATTTATACATTTGATCAGCCGAGCAGCCGTGGCCCGAACGGAACCGATTTAACATTTTTCACTCCTTTCGTTGCAGATTAAAGCCTTCTACTTTTTGATGTGGGCTCTGGATGAGGAACTTATTCGTGAAAGTAGGGCTGTCGTTCCAGTACTTCTGCCACTGGTCATTTTCATCAAAATCTGAAACTTGTAATTCGTCATAGTTTATCATGCCTGTCAAATTTAACTATTCGATAAACTTGAAAATCTGGCTCAATTTCAGTAAGGGACCATTCAAATAGTGCGCGAGCTACAAACTTGAGACAAGACATCTTGCATGAAATTCGAGTGTTTTATCTCTTTAGGTGTATTCCCGTCAACGTTTATCGGAATTTTTTTTAATTGCTCAAACAATTCTGACAATTCTTGAGTGGGTAAGGTTGCTATAACGTTTTCATCGCGTGAGTGATGATATTGACTATATTTTAATTTAATAAAATAATGGGATTAGAAACTGAAAACATCGTAAAACTGTCATTCGCACCTGGTGTACAATTTTTAAGTTATTTTTCCCGCAGCTCGATCCATTAAATGGAAAATAAATTGTGAATATTTTAACTAACAAAATTTAAATCAATCAAAAAACTTGAAAGACCCAAATTTACATGAGAATGTATAAAATGTCCAAAATTAAAATACTAAAAAAAAATATCGCCGAACAACGTGAGTGGATAGCTGATTGAATTACATTAAATCGAGAAACATTTTCGTTTAATTAAATTTCTTTTGCAGAATGTCCGCGATTTTGATTATTAAATTCCAATTGCACAAATTTATTAACTTAACAGCAATTAATAGGAATATTGCAAATAACTGACATCGGTATTTATATGCATACATATAATATACATCTCGTTTACAATTAACAATTTTCGTATGATCCTCGTGTTGAGTCAATAATTCTGCATTTTATTGCGAATATAAATTCGCTAATTCATTAATTAATATCCACCAAATAAACATTGATGTACGGACGATGTAACGTCGAGTTGTTGGATTGACGTACTAGGGAAATATTTATTGTAACAGAACGTGCAACACATTGAAAATATTACGTAGTTGACCCATTTTTATATCTGTTTCCATTGAAAAAAAAAAGTTTTCGGTGAAAAAAAGGAGGAAATAAAAAACCAATTAATCACGGCACATTCCAACAACATTCAATACCTAAGGACAAATCAGAGTGAATAAAACGGTTTCTGTATAGCGCATAGCTACAAGACCAAAATGAACAGCCTTCGTTTACACAAATTCCTCCTGTAAATGTGCGGCTCGTTAAGAACGAAAATTGAGGACAATAAAAAAAAGTTTTGCACTTCAAAATAATTATAAATTCAACAAATACACCATTAAAAGTTGAGATGTAGCAGTTATTCTACCATAAGTATTATTTCAAGTACTACCAATTGAGTCTCACATTTACCAAAAATTTAGCAAATTAATTAGAATGGTAATCGATTCTAAATTTTATACAGCCAATCGGTTCATGAGCATCAAATGGATGTGGAAGGAAAGTAGACAGACACGCTGGCACCATTTTCGTTTGTATACCGTTAAAATAATGACTGACCACCTTATAATCGCAATGTTATCGTAATTACTATGAAACTGCAACTATTCGTCATCGGTACGCTAGCGAGCTCGTCTAAACGCCATACTCGAATCCGTTTCATATTTGACAAACATTTTTTTTAGTAATTTTGACAAACATAGTGCTGACTGATTTTCAATACAGCATGACATATTAAAACCTCAATGTGTTGTGGTCGAAATGAATGTTGACAAAATGTTCAATTCATTTGGTGCACATGATGAAGGTATTAGCAGAACTTTTTTTGGTCGTTTGTATACTAAATAAAGGCAATATCAGTTAACGCACACATATACACTACACGATTATTGAGATTGAAATTTAATTGTGTTATCGATTTTTCATAAAAAATAGGTGTTCAATATAGTGACAACAGAAAGCCAATGAAACTTTTATATTGAGTTTCGTTTCAGTTTTTTTTTTTATTTGAAAATACCGTCAACTAATGTCGACATTATGCGGAAATTGATTGCTAGCTGGTATGTTATCGTGCATTCTGTTGATAAGTGCATATTATATTGCAAGCGAAACTAACAAATCGCAGTATGAGAGGACGAAAAACGTATACAAAAATATTTATTGGAATATGAACAATTGTTGTCGAAATATAGATGAAACCGCAATATTAACAGGAATCAATTCTACAACAAAGAACGTCTATCTAGGTTTCACTACCTGGAACAAGTCTCACGTGTCTAATCGATACCGTGGATGGATATTGTTTTATTGTCAGTTGGTAGGCATTACTCTATTGTTAACCGTAAACAGACGTGCTATTCAAGAAGCAAAGAGTG
This sequence comes from Bradysia coprophila, assembly GCF_014529535.1. Lineage (NCBI taxonomy): Eukaryota > Metazoa > Arthropoda > Insecta > Diptera > Sciaridae > Bradysia > Bradysia coprophila. Next base: position 3,616,227 of record NW_023503313.1, on the reverse strand, counting down.
CTGTTGTTTATTGTTATTTAAAAATTGTTCGTCTGTTATCAGCTGAAAGAATAGTTTTCTAAACTTTTCATTGACCTATCTGAAATGATTTGAATCTCGATCTTATCAGGTCATTGAATTTTCAGAGTACAATTCGCATAACATTTACGTTTTCTTGAACCCATCCTTTACGAAATTCAATAATAACGTTTCACCTTATCCGTTTTTTTTCTCTTCAAATTACTAAAACTTCAGTTTACTTCTCATCTAAAGACGCCTCAATTATCTTACCTTTAATTATAAATGAAGTTTATAAATCGATGAAGATAAAGTAACTAATAATTGCAAAGTCTTACTTCATCTTTTAAGTGAAAATCGTAATCTCTTTATTGAATCCACATTTAAGGATGAACGATGAAAGTGTTAGCTTCTCAATAAGAAATATAAATTAAAAAAATTATAAAAGGCTGTGCGGACGCAATAGTTAGTTGTCGATAAAATTCAAGTATTTTAAAAATCTACACTCATGTTTAAATCTCTCCATTTAAACTACTCTTCATAATATTTCGTATTAAAATTGCATAATGAAATGTAGAAAGTCCTGTCCGAAGTTGTGGCAGATGACTATATGGCTATCGGATAGCCTATATCCACTCGATATTACTTCTGGGAATTTTATGAAATTTTATCGGAATTATTTTGTTGTTCTGTAGAATTGCAATGAATTTTGTAATATTCTGAGAAGTAACGTCAATAGCTGCTGGAATTAGAAGTCATATAAAACTATACAGAAGAATTAAGGGTGGATCGATTTTCACATTTTGGAACGAGTTTTTCTGCATTTTCACCATGAAAACTATTACTATCTGTTCTTGATGTGTTTTACCTAAACACAATACAGGCGAACTCTACTCGAAATATGAGACATTCTGTAGAAAGAAGATACCAAACTCAAGCAGCCGGTGTTCGTTATTTTCCCCAATTAGTTTAAAACATCTTTCTTCGAAAAAGATCCCGATGAGAAGAATTCTACCTGACATACACAAACACTAGCACGCATTATTACGTGACAATCATGACTAGCAGAGCCATCTATAATTAATAAATAATTGAAGTACATTGATTATCATAATCCTACTCCAGCGACTCGAATTCGCCGTGTTACAATCGTAGTAGCGAACCTATTAGAACCTTGTACTTCGTACGGGTCTGAATACATCCTGAGGTAATGTCTTCCCAAAAGAAAACCCACACTGAATAGCTAACTTTAAACGAAAAAACAAAAATGAAAATAAAATTTAATCGAATTAAAAATTGTATATAAAATTTACAGAAAAATAATTGAAAGTGTTTAAATAATGCGAAAGTAGATTGAAAACACAAACCGTACTTAAAATATTTAAATAAAAACCATTAAATTTTTTTTATTATTATTATTTGTTTAATGTTTCCGGATGGCTTAACATAATGATGAATTTTAATCCAGACACATAATAATTCAAATGAAATTTAATTTGCTTTATTTAAAAATGAACAAAGCATTTTGTTGACAAGAAGCAATTAAAATTAACTCAAAAATGTATCCCTCACATATAAATGAAAAAAAAAAAATTGTTTGGCTGAACGTTTGTTGAATATAAACATTCGATATCGTATAACTAAAACTGTGTTCACAATTTTTTTCACGTGTCACATAAATAGTTAGAATTTTTGACCCATCCTCTCTGTATAAAAATTCACTGGACCATAAGATATAAGATAATGGATTCGAATACGTATACGTACACATACATACCGAAGCATACGGGGAAAAAAAGTGTAACATATGCACCCTTGAAATGAAGATATTCGTGAAATATCCTACCTCTGAATAGTAATAAGAGATATCAATTTACTTTAAGAATATCGTGTATTATAATGTCAGATGATAAAGAGACTTCAGACGTGCTTTGGCATAGACAATTTTTTTTTTGGACTAAAAGCTTTTGTTGGTCCTTATTCTTATTTCTATAAAATTGGTTCAACCTCAGTTGTGAAAAACTTTTACACAGAGTGGATATACTTTAGATAAGAGTGTGTGTATCAATTCCATCCAATTTGTTTTCTTCCTCCTCCTTTATGTATATAAGTATACGTTGAGTGGCTACAATTTAAGTTATTGATTCCTTAGTCTTTCTCAATTCAGTATTCAAGTCGGGACATTGTGTACCATGAATGAGTATTAACAGATAGAGTTCGTATGTATGCGCGAAATGATTCATTTGTTTCATTTAACGTATTCAGACTTACATCGTCAGGATGCATTACAACCAGCAACAGAAAGTTCATTTCTTATTAATTGCTCTCTTTGCGCGGCTGGCTAGTACTTTTTTAATCACCAGAATGCACGGAATATGGAACAAACAGCATTAGCTCTTATATTGTATTAAGGTGTTTATGCTTGAGCAGCGTGGAAAACTATCTAGCACGGACAGTGTGCGTTGACCTTAACAGTAATAAATTACAGCTTACACGCTCACATAGAAGAAGGATATCAAAAAATTCTTAGCTAAAAAATTTAATCAGGCTAAGAATTTCATAAAAAAAAATTTCATTCAACATTAATCCCGACTTAATACAGAAATGTTGATTGCATTGTCCATTGAAAACATTTTTCAAAGCATCTCCGGTATAATGTAGACGAACGTGGTAAGAAAGAAGGGGGTAGAAGAAAATGAACATTCAAGTCATTTTACGAAAACTGAAAAGGAACTTATTCCTTTACACTTCAAAGATTTTTCGTTTGCTTTAACTATGTAGCACAGTTAGGGTTATCAAAATACCAAAAATATGTGTTTAGTGTTGTCTAGTTGTTGTTGTTGTTGTCGTTCACATCTTTTTATGATTTTTCGTGTGTGTGTCACTTGGCTATATGCCATAAATATCTTTTATATGTCTCGAGTCAAAGTATACAAACATAGAAAATTCAATCGTCCGGAATTCACCAATGGAATTCCAATTTTTTTCTTTCTTTTTTGTTAAAAGAAAAAAAAAACTTGGGAGCTCAGGTTGTTTCATTTCAGCTTTTTGATCAATCTACCTGATGCGGAATACATTTTACTTGATATGTTTCGTATTTTCGTGTTTATGCTTGTCGAGTGTTGCATGTCTCTTATGGAACAACAATATGACAAATTTTGTGTATATGTTGCCAGAACGAGAAGAAAAAAATCCGATAGGACAAATTTGAGCATAGGAAAAAGCCATTGAATATTCAGTAATCGTGCTATGTGTAGATATGCTATGGCATATTTCTGACAAAATTCATTAGGGAGTTCACATTACATCAATAGTATTATGTGATGGCAAGAAGAAGCAGTCCGTTTATTGCTTGTCTGCTTCGTTATTTTATCCAACCACCTGCCATTCTATGTAAAACTTTCAAGTGAACATTAATTTTTCAACAATTTTACTCTTTTCTTGTAAATAAGAGAAATGAACAAAACAAACAACTAGAGCGGAAGTCTTCAGTGGCTTTACGGTTTGAGCCTATTTTAGACTTTTAGTAATCTAAAACTTAAATTACATCGCTCCGTTTAGTACGCCTAAAAACTCCGAATAAAAAGGAAAGCAAAAGGAATTTATATCAAGAGAAAATGTTTAGACGTTTATGAAGCCGATTGAAACTTTTTGTACTTAGATATGCATCGAAATGAACGACTTTTTCGAACTAGTGTGATAAATGGTTTTCATAAACTTTCTCTTGCGTTAAAGTACTAGATTTATTATTTTTGACATAACATTCGACATCAGCAGGTTTAGTGATGAATTGAGATGTTATTTTCGATTGCGATTCGCTAGAGTTATTAGTGAGTAAAATTGTGTAGAGTTCTTAAAACATTATACCAGTACCACTGCCTGATGAGAACAAATGATTTTCAAACTGCATGCTCGACGTCTCTGGGAATAATTTTAATCTTCCTTCAGATTGAAACAGTCATTTCATATTTGCCCTACAAAAAGATCGGTCAAGTTAGTCATCTCTAAGCAACCACATCCTCTTATTGTTCCAATAAAGTGAAAATTGAAATAATTCACCGCATGAAATCGATTTCATTACGACTGTGCATTGTGTGTGTGTGTTTTTTTTTATTCGACTGTACCAACCGGCTACAGAACTATTTTTCTTCTATTTACTTGTGAAAATGAAAAATAAAAGGGAACCAGCATCAGCAGCATACATGCACTATACCATTGCAAATGTTTATTTATGCTCCACTGTTCGGTTGTGTATTCAATCTTTAGGTGTAGCGTGTAACATAATATGAATATTCCCATACCTAACCATACGCCTTTACCTATTCACGTAGAAATTCAGAGAAAATAATTCTTTCCAAAGTTTGCACAAATTTGAATATTCATATTTTATTTCTTTATGTACTTTACTCCAGGAACTATATGTTCAGTCAACCATCATCCCAGATTCATATATTTTATCATGGTGCTTACATTCTTTATACTTGTTCCCCACATACGTTGTGAAATCGTACAAAAATATCTGCATGTGCTGTGCTGATATATTGGCAAACAGAACCTTTCAACCATTTCTTTTTTCTCTTCTTCCTTTAAATCCCCTATGACATTCTAAATATTGATGTTCAATCTTTATTTTGTATGAAACATATTACCCCATAGACAAGGTGGAATGGCTTAAGGTTAGGTTAGGTGCATACAGTAGACGAAAGAAAATGTTTAAAAGATAGTGATGAACCGTTTTTATTTTGTCATTGGGCTGCAAGCAGGTTATTCAATTGATAACTGTCAAAAATAACCTCATTACAACTATATTATAGACATTTGATGTTGATGTTGAACCAGTTACATGTCATTTTCATAATAATTGCATTTAGATTTAGCTTTCGCCAATTATTCAATATAGCTTGTCGTATTAGGGAAGATTACGTACACACTATTATTTATGAGCCTCCAATTCAAACAGTTCCGTCTGTTTGTATACATTACAGTGGTGAAATTTCTCCGAATACGATCAAATGATGATCTTCTGAATAGTAAATGGGAGGGTTAAGAGAAGCACATTGTTAGACACAAAACTCAACATGTCACATTCAATTTCATAAACCGAACAAAAGCATCTAAATTAAGACGTTGAATTGTAAATGTTCTAATTGATCTAAATGAAACAACTACCCGTGATTTGTCAATCCATTAAATCCAAATCATGTACCGTTTTCACTTTATATGTGAGGATTCAGCATTCATATTCACTCGATATATCCTTAACATTATCTATAGAAAGGATGGAAATCATGCTATTTTACCGGAAAGTGTGACTGGGATTTATCATTTTCATAATACGATACGTTCAAGTTACACTGTGAAATCTGCAGCTGATTATATACTTTCTGTATGTGTACGTACAAAGTGAGCTACTATAGGCTTTATGTAAAAGTATAATAAATAACTGTACGTGCCGCAAATTCATCCGTTTATATACCGAAGAGTATAACCTACGAAATAACGTTGATGCACATATTTAACCAAATGTGTTTAAGCACTCAATATGTATAACAACAACACTTGCCGCCTTTTCGAATCCCCTAAAATCATAGTCACAAAATATAATTTGATAACACTATAATTTGACAATGTTTAAACCACCATGTCATATACGAATCAAATATTGTTTTATATTTCATGTGACTTCTACATTCTAGTTGCCGTTTAGTTATGGTGGTTGCTGGTAGGTTGTTGTTGTTGTTTTTGGATGTTGTTGTTAATATGCCGACATCAAGAAAGAATTGTCTCGTACATCATTCATGGAAAATTGTGGAATTTGTGGTACACTAAAATTATGCAAAATTTGCGTTCCAAATCCAGAGTAAATACAATTTCAGTTTGGAGTCAAGGATGCATCTCAAAATGGGTGTCAAGGTGTAAAATGAATCGTTATCATTGATCAGGGCAATTGTTAATAGAACAATTAAGAAGACTTCTCGACGAGTGGGAATAAAACCTTCCCCTTCGGATCGGGCCATAACGGCCATATGACTTTTTGCACATTTTAAGTTTGATGGCATAGTTTCAGTGGCGCCGAGTTTACGTTTTAAATTCTTTAAATTCCTAGGGTTTTCCAACATTTTTTACCATTTTGTGATCTTTGTCCCAACTAGCCCCCATTAACTAGTCTGTAGTCGGCGCCTCTGCATAGCTTTGAAGCTATTGAAACCATCCAGCTAGTTTGTGTTGATTGGTTCAATGTTTTGCTCTATTAATTACTTTGACGAGTTTAATGATGAAGCAATGATGGGAATTGTATGTTAATAAGCAAAAGTGTGTCTTGAAGTCTTTGAAGCTTTGAAATAACGAATAAAAAGCCAAATGAATTCTTGGAACAAACGAAAGGTTTATATTCGACTGAAGTATAAATTGTAACGCTACAGAGTGCGTAGTGTGTTGAATCGATTATAAACAAAAATTATTCGTAGCGACTTTGACATCATTGCTTGTCGATCGGAGTCTCAGAAAAAAGTCATCTCTACGCAAGGACAATTATCTATTATATAGATATACGTTGAATGCGTTGATAATAGTCGTCCCCATCTAACAAATTGAAATTGAAAATGTTTACTAAAAAAGCGCTGCCGTACACAATTACAAATTTGTTTTTTGAGAGATTAATGTAATCCCGGGCCGCAGCCAATTTTTAGCTAACCGTCAAATTATGCAATCACTTAAAATGTCAGGTAACTACTTTCCGTCGGAATATCTTAGGAAATAATTTTTTTTGTTGCACTTAAACTTTTACAAGAATTAAGTTTCTTTCTCTAGAGTTACAGGAAATGGTCATATTTCACACGAACATAGACATTCTATGATAGAATGAGACCTGATAGAAGTAAAATAGTTGCAAAATTTGAGCAAAACTTCGAAACTACAGATGATGAGAAACTGAAAATTTGAACTATTAAATTCGAAAGAAAGAAGTGTCGACTCAGTCTTTTGTATCTTTGGCTTCTCTACCTATGTAGAAAGGAACTTGATCTTTTATTGACGAATTCAAGGTCGTCTTTATTGGGAATGCGGCCTACGAAGCCTGCTGATATAAGTACCTGGAACAAATTTTCGCAAATAGTATACAAACGAACTGAATTTTAAAACGACATATTGTTATAACACACACATAACGAGCCGTTCGCTATCTATTATTACGATATGGCAGACTAAGAAAATTGCTTTAGATAGATTTTTACAATTATTTTCGGAATCCACGGATTTCTTAAATTTTCGTTAAATGTGAACTACTAGCTTTGAAATCAGGTCAATTAGAGCAATTATAGAGCTACTTTAGAGTTTCTTAAATTTTTGAACATGTCTAAAGTGGAAAAAGATTTATACCGTTCGTAATTAAATTAGAAAATTGTCTGTGCAATTTAGAATGCATTTGACAGGTATATGCATGGGTTTAAGCTGAGAAGAAAAAAAAATATTCGAAATAAATTGAACAAGTTCTGGTAGAGTTACGAAACTAATAACTGCCGAAACTTTGTCAATAAGCAATTTCTGTTTTCTTCGCCCATTCGGGGCCATATATAAACATTAATTCACTCAATAAATGAAGTTTACCATTTATTCCATATATCCATACAGTTTTTGTACATATAAAAACGAAACTATTTAACCTTTAACTGCTCTCAAACATGTAACGTAACATGGTATTATACATATTTTATTATACATGCATCATGATTTGTGAGGTGTATGGTATCTCGATGATGGAAAAGTTGAAAAAAAAAAAACGTTGTCGGTAGCATTGCTGATAATAGTATACCAGATAAATATCCACGACCCAACCTTTAAATTTATGCTATTCAATGTCCATTAAATATCGCATACAAACCCATTTCATGTTGTTTGTGCAGTAAGTGGATGATGTTTCCTTTCATATTTGGATACGTGTAGCCACACCGTACCTCCATGGACGCAAAATGCTTTACATCTTATAGCCGATTTTATAGCAATTGAATGAATATTGATGAAATTCGTTCAGTTCACGTTATGCAACGTCGACTATTTTTGATAAAGGACAATTATAAAAATTCGTTGCGTTTTTTGACTTATACTTCGAATGGTTAAAGCGAAAGATATAAATTCGCGAAACAATCTTGTCACTTCTACAATGATAATGATCAACAGTTGACTCAGTCGTAAGATGAAATATTGACTTAAATTTATACGTGCGTTCTACCTCATACGTAAGTCAAAATCGTCCTAAACGTTGTATCGGTAATGGGCCATGTCAAAATCAGGCCAAAACAGGAAGAGTGCTTTTTGGCACTACATTTTCGTTGATAAAACCTAGCCTCTGATAGAACCGACGGTGGAATCCAAAAAAAAATCAGTGGGCTCTCCATAGACTTAGAAAAAGACGTACTAAAATGTGTGTACTAATCCACTGAATGTTTAAATTTGGCTGCCTTCGTGAGTGTTTGAACCTGTTCCTGGAGAATCAAGGACAAAACACGAATTTTTTCATTGCAAGCATAAAAAACCCAATTGCTTGCATAACTGCTTCCTCCCCCCAATTGATGCTGTGACTAGAAACTCTACTGTTATTAGGACAGGTTTTCCAATCTTGATTCGAATTTTCTGAATTCAAAATTGCTAATTTACTATACTGTTTTCCCTGATATGAAAACGGAAATAGTTCAGGAAGTAATTAATACCAGCTCTTTTCTACCAAACGCATTAGTTGATGACGTTTTACCGGGTGTGTGAAAACGAGTAAAACGTGTTAAATTCAACTGAAATGTAAATTAGTGTAATAATTCTATGGAATGGGAAGCTTCCATAACATTACACTCTGAATTGCAATTTTTTTTTTATTATTTGTGATTCTCAAATCTTGATCTGATAAAGCCGTAGTTGTAATTAACTTCGAATAAAATGTAATAAAATATAGGATCGCTTAATCATGTGAGTTTATTTCGTTAATAGTATAAGCGCTACATTTCAAATAAAGAAAAATAACTGCTGACTAAATGAAAAAAAAAAATTCTTTTAATGAATATAAATGATTTGTTGGTGAATTTCATTTTCTTTAATAATTCCGTACTCCCATTACAATTCACAATGGTACATAATCTCGATTATAGACCTAAATTTGTTTCGTAGGTATGTTTGAATGGCTTAAAAAAAAATCAATAGAATCATCGTCGTGTGGTTTGTCGGTATGATGAATATCATTATTTTCGTTCAGCTTATACCATAACAGCACAGAACGACACCCATTACATAATCCATTTTCATACCAACTGTACGGCTAGGGTGGGTCAATTTTGTATGGAATTCCCGGAAAAGTTAAAGAGAACTTTAAGATTCATTTTCGAATTGTAACCCAATGACTTCCTTGCAACCTTGCAAGGTGGCAAATAGGGGTCGTAGTTTTCAATCGTTGATAGAAAATAAAAACTTCAGCCTCATTGTGGAACCTTTTTTTTTTACAGTCTACAATGTTCCAGACTTCCTAGACTCATCATCCAAAAAGCGAAATCTGTAAAAAGATCCACCCTACCGTACAACCATTAAAGAATGGGCCATTATATATCAAAAATATGGTGGCAAAATGTTCATAGGGATATTTTACATTTGTTTTGATAGTGTGTTTACATCGCCTCAATTATTTGCTCTTTTCGCCCTCATTTTCGGTGTAAGCTTTTTTTAAGTAGTGGTGTACATTTGCATTTATATGGTGGTTTTGTTTACATTGTATAATAGACTTTTTTTTGTACTTCATGTTGAGAGTGCCGGTTCGGTGTGGAAGGTACGTATAATATGACGTATACGCATTTGTACGGTATAGTGGCAGTAAATAAAGTAAAAATGTTTATCAAGCAAAAAAATCTGTCGCTAAAATGTGCCTAAAAATAAAACAAAAAAAAAAAACTTTTCCCTGTTCCTTGGTGTATTAGCCGACATTACGCTAATGTATGAAATGTGACTACACATATGTATTATATAATAGCGTATTATAATATACAGGAGTTCTGTATTTAAGCTTGAACTTCGAAAAACGAAATATTCTAATTCTCAAAGTGAAAAGTTTTCTTTCTTTATGCTTTCACGACGCGCTTCTAATACTTCAATCGATATATATACATAAAAGGACTTGGTAGAAATGAACATACAAAACTTTTTCATTAATGATGACGATGTCTTTTGTATAAACTACCTGTGGCAAGGCAATTAAATATTTATATTAAGGGGCACCGCAAAGAATATCATGAAAGTTTATGTCGTCGCGTTTGTGTTCTCTCTTTTTTTTTGTTTATTTTTAATTTTATTATGTAATTCGAGGCAATGTGGGGCGAATATATGTTTGCATGTTGTTTTTATGAACGTATTCGTAGTTTACATGTTCTTTTTCATTAAATTTCTGCGAAATTATATTTCTTTCATCGTTTGCTGGCAGTTGGAAAAATTGTATCCTTCAAATGAACTTCCATTATTTTCACAGTTAGTACGTAGTAATTACCAAATAAAATTCATTTCTCACAGCATTCTAAATAAAAATAAAAATAAAAAAAAGGAAACACCCTCAAACCTTTCTGCCATTAAAGTCTTCGTACACAAATAGCTGCCAAATTTATTATAGATGAATAGCAACAGGATAGAGAGTGAAAAAAAAGGTTAAAATATTCAAGAAACCGAACAAAAACAAAGAAAAACTTTTTTTTTTGTTTTATTTATCACACTGACTGGTTGCCCTCGATTAACATAACATACGAAAAAGTCAAACTTTTTGCTAAGAAAGAGAATTGAGTTTTTGCTGTTTGTTCTTTGGTGACAATTTAAATTTAAACGAATAATATTTATGTGTACAGATATATCTGTTGTCTGTATATATTTCGTTTTGTTAAAAAAAAAAGTTTCAATCGTTTCGGAGTTAAACGCAAACTTGACACAAAAAGACAATTTGTTAGAGACACACTATTTTCGTCTTGTATACCACAATTTGCATATTGTCCGGTAGGCATATCTGAAACTGAGTATTTGGACGTTAGTTGTTATTGGTGACCGTAAGCTTGTATGCATATCAGTCCATCCTATTGTCACGGTTTGAAACCTATACGACACATAATTACATCAGCCGATATGAAGCGCATTTGTCCAACGATTTTTATTTCTAGACGCTAGGGGTGCTGATAGACAGATTTTCATTGAAAGGTCAAGTAAAATTGCAAAATTTTAAAAATCTTTTCATTCGTCAATTGAGTGCTGGCGATTGACTTATTGGGCCTTATTTTTAGTATCGGGGTTCAAAGTGAAGCTCTCTGAAGACTGATACGCACACAGGCTATCGGTTAGATGTGGTGCGTAATGGCAGAACATCAAAAGTAATATCGTCCAACAAATGGTTTTACTTGAGAATGTATGACAACATCAATGGAAACAACTTTCCAACCATTTAACAGATGTATCATCCGTTATCGATGACAATGACAAAAATACTAGATAAGTTTTGACTTTATCGAAGCCGCATGTACAGTTAGAAACCAATGAAGTTAAAGTAGCCAAGTTAACGTAGCCGCGTTCCGATTTTCAGATAATGTTATGAACGCATCGGAAATATATGATCTTTGATTGTATGGAATCTAAGGATTATTTCAACGCTTGATGGTAAAAACCGTTAAATGTTGAAATAGGACACATTTCAATGTCGATAACTCAGTGGAAACGTTCGAAATTTCGACAATGAAAATCAGTTATTTCAACACTTGGTGCAAGGAAATTTTTTTTGTTGTCTTGCGGCTAGAAATCAACTCATTATCGCGTAAACAAAAAACCATTTTCGCATTTTTGGCAGCAAAACAACAAAATACCGTACTGTCTCGCTTGGAAAATGTTGTTGTTTCGACGTGTAGAATGCGTGGGTTATTTGAATTTTTTTTAAATTTTTATACATTTTGTATAGTTTTAACTATAGATTCAATTTTTGGAAAGGGAACAGCTAAAAATTTGAATTGACCCACACTAATGCATACCGCGACTTCGACTCGAAATACAAACTTCCCATATGTCTCAATAAAAAATGTCCCAGACTATTGCAGTGTGATGTGATCGGTCCTTGATTTGCACAAAGAATCGTGTGCAACACGTTTCGAAATATTGACTGTTCAACACAAGTCATTGGAAAACTTATGGATGGAAAAATTAACATTTCAACACTTGCTGTTCAAGATATACTATTTCGGAAACATTTGACATGCATAGATTGGCTCCTATCGAACAACACCAAAGTGTATCAATGGTAATAACAAATTCATATTGTATAACAAGGCATTTCAGTAATTTCAGCAGCAGGAAAACGATATCTTTTACAGGGTGCTTATAGGGTTATACGAGACATAATTATGTTCTCAACAATTTATTACGCAATACAGGACCATTGTTTTTTTTTCTTCTTCTTCTGGTAACTTTGTAGGATAATATATTATCATCGACGAGAAATTTTCTTGTAACAACACAACGCCAGCATCAACAAAAACACATCATATAAAGACGAGTGAAAAGCTTTCTACGCAAAACTACAAAGCATGATCATTACTTTTTACTTGCCGAAAAAATCTATATAAATCCTTTTATATTTCTTTTTGCTATTATTTGTTTCCCTTCTACGTATACATTATTTGCTAAAAATGTACATTAGATGCTTCGCGTATTTCTATATTTTTTTTCGTCTTCCTCAATTGAATTCCCATAAAAATTTTCTATTATGAAAATATGTAACGCATGTGTATGTATTACGTATGTAATAATAAAGAGTAGACGTTCTATAGAAAATAAAAATAGATAGAAGAAGAATCATTTACAATAACCCCTCTACGTATTTTTGGTTCATTTTATTTATTAATCTCAAAGGTACCATTAAAATTCATATAATATGGCAAAATTCTCTTGGCAACGATACTTTGAGCTTTGGGAGAAAGAAAAAAGTTCACACAAAAAAAATACTAAGTCGATTCATTCAACGAAATATTCTATGTTTCTTTCACGTATATATGTACGTAACACTAAATGGAAAGCAAAAAAAAAATCTTTGGAAAATATGTTTTTGACCTGGCAACAATTGGTATGATGACTGATGATACGAATTTTATTTGTCTGCATCGTCAACGAATGTTGTTGTTATTATTACACAATTCGGGTGAATGTACGAAACAACTGCTGGAAATGTTGGGAAAAACTGAAATTTGTCTTCAATTTTATTTATTATCTACTAAGCGCAATATAATAGCCTTTCATACATGAAAGCGTTCGACACGCATTTCAAGTTATAAATGAAATGAGGAAACAAATGACAGCCAGCAACTATACGGTGTTGTTAAAAAATTAAGATTTTTGAAACTTATAGACCATAGCGTAGCTATGACCAAGGGCAGTAAGTTCCACACGATTACAATAGTAATATCAGGGCAAAGTGAACATTCAAATTATGAGAACGGAAAAAGGACGATTTTGTGTGTAAAATCAATCAAATAATCTTTCTGCGGGATCGTTCATGTTTTGTTATAAATCAGTAATCAGTCGTTAAAAGCAAAAATTTCCAATCCCATGAATTTTAGCATTGAGAAATAAAACTTCAGTAGCATGCACTGATTGGCTTTGAGTCAGTGAAGATTTGGGTTTTAGTCGACATCTCGAACACATCGAACCAGATAAATGTTTTGACATAAACTTATATATATACTGATATGAAACCTTATATTCCAGATCTCATCGCTAATATTTCTGTTGTCTTTGTCGATAATAAAAATGACGGACGTTGCAGTTGTATAAACTCTAACCTAACGATACGGTACAATAAATTCATATCGTCCAATGAATCAGTACCGGTACAACAAGCTGTGAGTTTGCCGGCAAAGATCAAATAGCTACCGATTTTCTTATATTGATAAAACAGGATGCGCCAGTCTGTAACTAACCTAGTTCGGCCATGCGGATATATATAAAGAAAATCTAAGTTGATGATTTACTCAGCAATTAAAATCAGCTTTAAAGAAGAAAATTTATTTTCTCTCATTTGGAAGTTTTGCATAAAAAACCATTCACGGTGTATAATTCGAATTAGATTTTATTCAACAAAGTGGTTGCTTCGCTTATACACGATATGGTGTGTATAGCATAATACTGAAGCTACCTAAAATATTTCCTTAGGGAAAAACCGGAAAAGTTTCAATAATTACTGAGGCTAGAACGCTTCTTTTTTTGTCGTGATAAAAAAGTAAATCTTTGTGCCGTGTATATCGTACACATCTTCTTCTTCTTCTTTTTTACATTCAGGCCAAGGACAATAAACTTGGAAAATTTGGCTTATAAGTTTGTGGCAACGATGTCATCAAACTGAACGTTGATGCACGAGTGATATAATTCGCTTTACTTTTATGCTATAAAAAGGCATTAATATATACAATATACGTATGTGTACTGTTCATCCCATACTGATGTCATGGCATCCAAGTCGATGAAAATTATTATATTGCACAAAATACATAAAATGTTGTACACACATTTTTCCGCAGACTTTAATGTGAAAAATTGTATATATTATTATTACGACTGGTTAAACAAAAATTGCTGGTATATAAAAAAATATGTGACATACAGTACACTTCGTGGCAGATTTAATGGGGTTTCTCGGTTTTTATCTCGGTCAAGTGTTTTTATCGGTGACAAAAATCTAGACGTGTATTATGCCGCTGACAAAATGCTCGCAGTAAAATATTTTTATGGTAATGAATTAACATCATTGTTGCGATACACACAAGACTTAATATTTTTTCAGGATAAGTGAAGCGAATGCAACACAAATAAATATGTGGTGCACGTAAGTGGACTTTATTGGCCGAATATTTTTGGCTCGCCGTAATGCTGCGAATCTATTGCATTTTCAAGATATAACATTTCAATAAGTGACGTACTTATTTCATTTCAGCTGATCCAAACAAATATGGTTCTACGTCTTTAAACGCTTTTACCATTACCACGCGCATGCGTGTACATTATTCCCCCGTATAAACAAGCACATTTGTGTGAGTGGATCAGCTGAAAAACAGCTGAAACAAACAGTGTCACTCATTTGAAAGTCGCCGACTGAAATGTAGGACTGAATACTTTTTGAAAACGAATCAATCAAATTTGTCCTAAAGAATTTCAACCCTGTACCAAGTAGGTCTGAAATGGTTTAAAAGAGAGGTTTGAAATATTTTCATTTTTTATGAGATAGTTGGATTATAATGGAGACTCGAGGGTCCCTGTTCGCTAAAGGCCAATAGATGAAACTAACTTCAGTTTAAACAAGAATTAGAAAATCCTGGCGACGAGACCAATATCACTGCAAATCGTAAGTTCTATCCAAAAATTATGTGAAATTTTGCAGAATGAGAATGTAATGAATGTGACTCTGGAATGAGCCATATGGACAGTATGTATAGTCCGAAGAAATACACTGACCGGTCAAAATTTATTCTGAGCAAAAGAGAACGATGAAATTGATTGATATATCTTGTAATAAAAGAAAAATCGTGAAATTCTTACCACAAAATTGGAATTATATTTTTTCCACTTACCTGAAATATAAAAGAAAATATTCTTGGTTAGTTACACATTCATTTAAATTAAATTAAATTAATAAAAAGAAAAAAAAAACAAAACAATAAAAATCACTTGCCAATTGTGCATTCAAAAGCTTAATTTTGGAACAAAAAAAGTGTTACCGATTATCTCTCATAATAAGTTCATTTTCGTCCAAATATAATTAATTTCCAATCGGTCAGGAGTTAAGAAAACTACTATGTGACCGTGAAACATTACCATCGACATTATACACCCAGGGATCGCTATATACCACTTCAACATATAAATTGTCATAAAATACCATTTTGTATTGAATTGTATTTTATAACAGAAATTGCCTAAATTTCAATTTCTTGAAAAATGAAAAAACGTGTCGTTCAGTTTGAACGACATTCGAACAAGGCTGGTACAGAAATCAAAAATTGTGCTAAGCAGCAACAATACAAGTTTCGCCCCTGCACTGAGAGTTAAGTTAATAAAAAATCAATTTTCGTAAATCTTCATTAATCGGTCGAAAAGAGAATAGCGAACAGAAACCTCATTCAAAACGACGACAACCATAAGCGAAAATCCTAAAATCACACATGCCCAACCAACTACATAACACAGAAAGCTTATTATTTACGAAAATGTCTAACTCACTTTTTCACACAATTTCCGTGTCGACACCAACACCAAACATACGAAATCGTACATCGCAACATGTACATATAAAACATGCAGCGAAATAGCAAATTGTGTATCTTTCTCCTTAAATAGTATGTAATCATCTCGTGTATATTGTTATACACATACATTTTGTTACAATGTATTTGTTTTTCATTAACGATTTTCTAAAGTGATAAAACCGAAAAGCATATTAGCACACCAAAGCTTCCAAACAGAAAATGCTCTTCGTTATATTCACTCCAGTACGTACAATGCTGAGGTAAATGCTATACAGATAGACATAACATTTTCAAATACGGATACGTACAACATCATGGTTTTGGATAATATAAAGTGCTTATATTGTAAAAAGACCATAACTGTGAAAATCTCATATAATTTTTACAATCGAGTTAACATAACTTTTGAAGAAGTTTTGGGTGGAAAAATGGATATATGTGCGAACGGAGAAAATGAAAACGAGAACAAGCTTGCGTGTAATTTAATGTGCATGGCATGGAAGTAATACATTACAGATTGTTAACTCGGAAATAACTTATTTTTTCTTTCCCAAAAAAAGGGAAACTATAGTTTGCTTTTAAAAACCAAATAATACAAAAGAAAATATCGTAAAAAAAATAAATATCCATGAACGGTTCTCGTTCAGCAATATATTTATGGGTGCAGAGTACATTTTGGTTTTCGAATTTGCATCATTATTTCCAGTTATGACGTCTCCCACTCTCTATTTTCTTTTTTATTCCGTATGGACGCGGGTGAAAATGTGGCTAGATTTTGAGCATTGTTAGTCGCCCGCATGTTTATGCGGAATTTTATGTAAAATGAATGGGAAAAGAAATTGTTATCACCTCATTATGTTTTACCTTGGGTGTTTAGCATTTATCACACATAAATTCTAAGCAAAAGCTTTTCGGAAAAGTTTATGATCAGCTCAGATGAGCTTTAGTTTAACGTGTCGCTTGCTTAATGATTTTCTTGGTCTTATGGATTAAAACATTTTTGTTGCCATCTAAAAAATGGTTGTCTCTTCGTCATATCAAACAGAATTAAAATTTTCTTTTCTTGATGTTTTCATGGAATTATATCGCTGTATTTTCTTAAATATTGTTAAATTATAACAGAGATGTTCGTCGAAATGGGGCGACATAATGGAAAAAGTAATGTTACAATTTGTTTCATTTCCATTCGCGAATCCAAAAAAAAACCTTTGAATAGTTAAATGCGGAAGGAGGTCATGCCACATTAGTAAATTATAAGAAAAATTAAATTTTGTTCATTTAGCTCTGTTCTGGATAGGCCTGAAGTTGTTTTCTTGAAAGAAAATTGATTAAATATTTTATTTTATTTTTGTTATAATTCGCTAATCATGGTCATTTTATTGTTCATATAGTAAAACGCCTCTTTCGCTCAAAAAATCATTGCTCGTGCGTTCTTTTTCATCATTATTTGAAATTATTATTAGTATTTAATATTATCACAGCGAGTAGAAGCTTAAACTCTGAAATATACCTCTAACGAGTCCTAACGATGATCAGAGCCTAAATTTAAATCCTTGGTAAACCTTTTCTTTATCGATTTTCTAGGGCAATTGTATTATCCGTATAAAAAGCTGTTAAATATGAATCAATAAAACAATCATTTGCTTGTAATAATAAGTTGTCATCGTTCATTCTCATTGACATAAAATTATTTGAAATTGACGCCGATTATAACTACAGTGAACGTCAATAGAAGGGTGCAATAGCACACTGTTCAGCATTTTCAAACCGAATCCGATTTAACATTATAAGAAATTCTGTTGTGAGAATGCAAATTATTACTTGTATTGTGTAAATAACTACTTTGTTTGGAAGGCTTCGCTTTTAAAATATTAATTCTTAGAAAATCAGTAAACGTACGAAGGCACCTATTAAAATTAATTTCCACCCTCCATCTATAACAAGCGCGTCATATTCATAGAATGTTTCTAATGAAATATTTATGGTCAAATTGGGTTAATATTTCATTTAAATAAAAATGCAACCGCAAATTGTTTTACAATACTGGCATTGGTCGGATAAATAACGTGAACTGAATTTTATAAATAGATATTGGTTTCCAATCATGGCGCAGGGGCTTCTCTGATTGCCTTTTCGGAATATCATAATTCGATATTTTGTTCGATACAAAAGAAGATTTACGATACGTACACACGTAATGGAGTGAAAATTTAAGTTCCAACGTTACGTCATCTAAGTTGTGAGTACCGCACGAAAACGGGTTATTATGAGGTTCTTCGCAGAAATGTGTCCTCATTCCTATCCGGGTATTTTGGAATCTCTCTTCTTATATTGCTCGGCCGTAGACATTATTTAAATTTAGCAATTTGAAATGTTCGTCATTTCAGAGACCCTATTTTATGCGGAGATTTCATTTCTAATTGAATTAAACAGCCGTTAGTCTGCAAACACAATAAGGCTTCTAATAATATATGGCACAATGCCTTAGCAACCCAAACATTAACAATTACAATTTAAATTTGAATAAGCTTTGGAAGCGGTATTGGCCAACAAAATGAATGCATTTTCGTTGTTGATATTAATGCTCGTCCAATATTATAGTATCCATGTGGAAGAACAATGTCTAATTGTTATGCAAATATTAAGAAACTAATTTCAAGTAGAGAATTAATTTTCGGGTAAGTGGGTTAGATGACTGGAAATGTCCGTTGCTGGATTTTAATTTTTCTGTATAACTTCAACTCATCACTAAAATATGTGGAAAATTTTTCGTGAAATTTCCACCACAAGCAAAATAAAACAACAAGAAGGTTAACTTGAAGGGACAGCAGCAATGAAAATCTGTAAATTTTAACAATTTCTTTGTATCAAAACTATATACTTATTCGGAACGTTTGGTTTGCCGCACATATTTACTGTATGACTATCCTGCTAATTTGTTTGAAAATTTAACTATCTTCCTTCTGCAATGCAAATAGTTCTCATTGTAAGCTAACAGCTTTCCAAAGTTTTGTTACGTAAATAAAGTGCATGTATACGATATGCGATTCCATTAGTGTGGTAAGCACAATAAAGTGCAGAAATAGATTAATAAACTGGGCTTCCTCTATTGAAAACCACTATTTAATTAATGACTTACGATTATGAACATAAAAGCCATTTCGGGGTATGGTAAATAATAAATTGTTTTTCAAGTGTTTAAATAATTGCTGGTATAAGAGCGGTATAACAATTAACTAATCAATTATTTCAATATGAATTGAATGCAAAAGCAAAAAAATTATTGATATTTCATATGCAGTTGAGTTTTTTTTTTCTATGTTAGCACCGTTTTTATAGATTGCGCTTTAGGGTCATTGAGTTCAGTTTAGTGATCACTATTGCTATTGTGGTTTTCCGTTTGCTGTTTTTTTTTTATTTAGCCGTTCTGTCTAGCAATGTAGTTCAGGATATAGTCACTCAAGTGATTTCAGCTTTCTGTAATTATTGAGCACATACCACGAGGGATATATAGTCATTGTGATTACCTAGTTCGCAACAATTCCAGGACCTATTTTTGGTAAATTTGCCAATGTTTCCACAAAACTTGCAAATTTTAACGATTTTTTTTTTCGTAGCTTTTGGTAAACTTTGTCAAATTTTTTTCAAATAAATTTACCAAAAACAGGCGCTGCACAATTCTGACATTTCCTCACCAACTCTACCATGTACAAATTTATAAAATGTCTCTTCAAAGCTTTACGAAATTTACGTAGACACTTCGACGGAAGTAATTTCGTTGCAAATTGACTAGGGCGCCTCTCTTTCAAGAATAACGACATAGAGGTTTCCTAAGCCATAAATATTCGAATAATCAAAGCAAGAATTACAAATGGAAGAACTTGTCTACCAAATCACGTACTTTAAAGGGTTTAAAAATTCTATTGAATTAATTTCTAACACAAAAAACGAGAAGATAGTATATTCACTGACACGTACTTATGAGCTTAAAAGCAACTAGCCATATGTTGTGTACACGGCACCACATTTCTGGCATTTTCTTTTTCTGTTTTTATATGTTGTATGTACAATACAGAGCCGAGCTTTAAGTGTCATATTCATAAACATAGTAAAAAGAAAACGTGCTCACCTTATATGCTCACATTCAGACTAATTGCAGTCGAAGGTTTTCTTGTTGTTGTTGGTTTTTTTTCCTCATCATCTCATAACAATAGTCGTTTCAGTACTTGTCATTACATCTGTTATTCAACTCTATTTAGTAGAAGCAAATGAACTGGTTTTATGACTACCATAACTCGAGATAAATAACTTCACTATGTAGTGCAGACTGGTGACAAGATTTTTTTTTTACATTATAGTCCTTAAGTAGAGCACAAATTTTTTCCCAAGTCAGTACAAATCAGAAATTTCTGCTTGTCGTAATTTGAGCCATGCTGCGGTGAGATTTAATACAACTCATCATGTGTGTGTGTGTGTGTGTACAGAAAACTCATTATTTTATATTCTACATAAAGGCTAGTATGGTTTCATCTCGTTACGATACCGACCGTCGAGCTGGGATATTGAAATAACTGATAATAAGCGAATAGAATAGAATTTGTGGTTGCTTTAAATTAAAATGTTAATTAATCAAACATCCAATAAGGAACTGAATATAATTTGACTGTTGTAATATACTCAACCTTAATATATAACGGAGCTAACCAAAACTATTCGAGGCAATCAATATGTACATGCACCTATCGACCAATTTTATGGAAAGCCCTTATGTTATATGGCAAACTGAATTCAATGTAATGGAATACCTTACGTAACACTCAATTAAAACTATAACCCTGACTCGGTTAATTCAATCAATCACTTGATGGAGTACACACGTCAACCCATAACTCCAAAATTTTACTGTGTATCGATTGGTTATTAAAGACTCTCCATGATACGAAAGCCTGGCAATAAGTGAGGTGAAGTAAACGTATATTAAAACACTACTGTGATGATATTGAATGAGTAAACACTAAATTCCTAACCATCAGCTTGCCTGCTAATTCGCATCGAATATCATCAATCTAATTTCATCCAGTGAATTCTTTTCTTAGCATGTAATCAAACCTAACACTATCTTTGCAGAATTAAACCATATAAGGTAAAGATGTATTCGTATTGGCGAATGCTACACATCACCCATTCCCATGGCGTTTCATTTTGTATCTTTCACTTTAAAACCTTGGTAAAGTAAACATCACCGGGTAGTTGATGGATTACAGTTTTGAATTGAAATCTAGTTTTACGACTTAATAAAACGAGCTTAGCTTGCAAGGGACATGACACCTCTGAAATAACATTTAATCTCAAACATCCCATGTGAAAATGATGTTCCGTTTCTGGATGCTTTTCGGTAAAAGGCAGAGCATTATTTCGTTTGGCTTTCTGAGTATTATCAGAAAGTAGAGCACAAGTTTATTGATATTGATCCAGAAACTGGAACGGACAAAAACGGTTCATTACGACAGGAAAATTTAGTCCTGTCTTCTATTTTTGTTCCAAATTTGTGTGTTGTTGTGATCGGTATTTCGTACGAATATTTTCATGTGGGATATCAGGGAAAGAAGTCGTAGGTGTAGCTACATCAAAGTAGAGTCAATAACACGTACAGAATTAGTAATATTTCGGATACAAAAAGTACGTACTGCGTCATACAATTAGTCGAGAATCAGGCTATAATACTTTCCCCAAAATGTTGTATTTAACTAGTATATTATCAGAACTATATACCAGAACAACAGCAACAACAACAAAAAAAATTGTCAATGAAAGTGGAGGTGGCAAACTGACAAGACGAACATACTATTCTAATATCTGCATATAACCGCTATTCACCAACTAAACTCCACATTTTTTTTTCTTTCTCCTCACACCAAAAAATAAGTTTTATATTTTGTTTACGTACACAGAGCACCCTTGCATTAGTGTTGTTCAGCTTTTAGTGATACAAACTGGCCCTAGGGGAGCAACAGGTTCATAATGTATTTGTATATATAATCAACACGAATATAATACAACCATCGTTGCCGTCATGCCATTTACAACGCAACCCCAATACCCAATTTTCTATCCACAATCAGAATATATAGAAATTGTATACACATATATTGAAGATATCGTATTGTATACCGAGTTTATTCCGGTATGCTCTGTGTTATATTGTATGTTAATGTTCAATCGAACCAGAATATAAATGTTTGTCTCTTCCATATATATCTGTGCGGTATGTATATATGACATCATTAACAGTAAATTGTGACATAAATTTCAAATGAATTTATTGTTGTTTTTACTTAAATTAGAAATTTGTTTAAAGTGCTCTGAGTTCTAATGGTTCTAATGCCATGGAACATAATATAATACATGAATGATACAACATAATACAGTATTATATAGTTGTCTCTATTAATATCTACCGATCTACCCTCTATATATGCATCGATGTTATAAACGATCCATTTGATTATTCCCTTGACTGAAAGTCAGGGTCTTATGGCAGAAAATCATATAAAAAACCTTCGTAGCCCTAAGTTCACTATGATTTTTTGAAAATGTTCTACATTGGTCCGGTGGAAGAAATATAAGATGTTACATTTTGAACAATTACAATCCAATCGATGTTATTCATTCCACATGCGATTTAAACGTTATAATAAATATCCACATGTAAATGTGGTAACGTTGGCAATGCATCTTTCGCTGATTGAATTGTGATCGTTACTTCTTATAATTCCGGGACTGTAAGTAATTCTTAACCGATCTTCAAAATTTTGGTTTTAATCGACGGAGAATGAAGCAAATAGACCATTCTTACACCACTTTTTCACCTGACTTTAAAAATGGTAAGAAAACCAAGACTGACTCAAATTATTCAACAATTTAGTCAGTCTAGCGATCTGACTCACCCAATAGGTGGGGCCCAGTACTTTAGTGTATTAATTAATAAAAACATATTGGTAGTAGCTTTGATACCATTTGTACCATATTGTATTATTTCATCATAGAAAAATATTAACGCCCAATCAATATTGTGTTTACCGGAGGTTATATTTTGTTGCTGACACAGTGCTGTTGACGACTACTTAATTGACTTTCGCTGACCTGAAGCGAAATTTACCGAGATAATGCTGTCAATGGTATGTTCAATTTCGTGTGGTTAATAGAAAAAAATAATTTCTCATAGCCGTGTTGGCTGTCGTTCGTATTGCAAAAAAAAAAAACAAAAAAAAACAAAAATAGATCAGTATTGTGACATTAATGCCAGCTGTGTCGATTCGAAATGATGATTATCATTCAATTATTATTCAATTTAAACCCTTTCGTGAATGGAGAGGTTCCCCTTAATATTATAATCCTTAAGTGGACATCCATTACGATGCTTAATTGCACGGTTGTTCGGGAAAGACTGAAATGTATCTATATGTGGTGTGATCCACTAATAGTTGGGTAAACAGTGGTGTTTGGAATGTTTCAGCTTTTTTTATAGTTTTATAGTTTTCCGGAGGGTGGAAACAGTGCATTGCGATTTTACTGTTATTCCGTTCAAGGGAGCATTTAAAATCGGTTCGTACTTAATGGATCGAAGAATTGCTGAATATACACAATAATCGCAACCAAAAAATCAGAATCGATTTTTAGCGAGAATGCATCCATAAAAAGTTTATGTGCCGCTATTAAGAATCATCAAAATAAAGTTCAATGATTCATACTTATTTTTATGCTCCCTTCTACCTAAATCTAAAATTTGAATTTATTTTCATTTTACATTTTCATGACTCATAAATAGATAATAAAACCGAAACAGATGAGTATAGGAAATGTTGCAAAAACCTTGTTTAAAATCTAACTTTAACTTTACAAAGAAGAATGGAACAACAACCAAAAAAAAACTCTCCTAAATTGCTCGCACATATGGTTTATTGTAGCATAAAAACGTAGAATTTTCGTAGCAAAAACCTTGTACGAACAAACATCGCCACAACATCTTATCCCCCCACATTGAACTAATCCGAAGTAATTTCATAAATTTTATGTTGAATATATAAATACAATAGAATACAACCAGTGATGCCACTATTCGTGAAATAAAGAACTGTTCAGTGTAACATCACCATATACTTATTTGTATAATGCGAAAACATCTCCAGTTCTATTATACTACTCATGCACCTTCAATATCAAACTCTGGATTTTTGTGTAGGGGAGTTGGTTTTCAAGATGTGTTGTATTTCAGAAAAAGAAATCTCATCTTATAAAAGCATTGTCTTTCACAACTCGTGTAAGACTCTCCTGGCTTTCGTGTACATGAAAACGGCTGCTGTATGAATGTTATTTACTTTTATATAAATTTGTTGTATATGGATTGTACACGAAATGCATAACACAAAGGTAAGGAAATATATAAAATAAAATTCTTGTGGCGATATACGAAACACGACACACCATCTTTTATATTATTCTATGCGAAAGATGACAAACATTAGAAATTAATTTAATAGAAAAATAGCTTTTTAGTATAATACAATGAGTACCCAGGTGTATGAGTTTGTTTTTTTATATTATTTTATTGTTGTCTTTGAAGTGGGTGACATTCCACTTGCTTTAATTCTTATTGTTTGAATAAGTTCTATATCACAACACTGATGACGGGAAAAATCTCTTTACTGAGTGAAAATAAAGTTGGAATGTTTTTTACCCAAAAGAATGTCTTTTGTCTGTTTCTGACTGATATGAATGTACAATAATGAAGTAAGGTTGTTGTTTTTTTGGGTATTACCGTGTTACATACACACGCTTGGCAACAGATGATCCAATGTAGATTTTATTGTTAAGTTTGGATGATTTAATTTCAAAAGAATGGAAATGTGTTTATATCCAAACGTAGCAAAAACCACTAGATTTTATCACTGAAAACTGAGTCGAAAAGACGTCATTTTTGTGATCGTTTTTTTCCGCCTCCAGTTTTCAATTTGACTTCAGATCAATAGACTTCTTTGATTGTGGTTTTCCATTAGAATTTCTCCATTTACGTTTCAGACAACATATAGCTTCCATTATGTTGTCATATGACAATAATAACAGATAAAATCAATTTAGCAACCGACTCAACTAATAATTTTAAAGCACAATACGATACAATCGACAGAAGTGCATTTGTCTCAGACATCTCTGCACTGATGATGCCTTCAAACATATCAAAATGTGCGGATTTCAGTTTTGTTGATATTATATTGTTTGAAGTCTACACTTTTGGTCGGCTTGAGTTTACCTGGATGAAGCGATCTTAGACTGATGTTAATTGGAATCGAACAGTTATTGGATATAGATTTTTGAATCTGAAAAGCCTTTGTTCCTTTGTTGGTGCTTGGTAACGTAATGACCTTAACATACAAACTTCCTACAAGTTAAAAATTAAATATTCAAATGTTAGGCTGGTAGCAGTGTCGTCGATAAGTGAGAATTATTCGAATCGTTTTTGTCCTAATTTGGGGCAATATTAATTATTTGAGATACTTTTCCTCACTTGTATCGGAATGGCTGCAATATTTTTTGTTTTACTAGTTGATGTCCCAAATTTACATACTTATGCCTGATGCTGCAAAAACCAACTTTGAGCAACACGTTGCACAATATACTATTCTTAGTTACTTAGATTCTCAGGTGTTGTCATAAATGACAAAAAAAGAACCGAAGGTATATCAATACCCTTCAAGTTCGAATACGGATAAGCTCTTATTATCTTGTCTGCATGAATTTCCGTTTGATGAAGGTTATGCAATTATGTTCGATCAGAAAAATAGTAAAATGTTACAAAAAATAAATTCTCAGAAAACTCTCAAAGGTAAAGGTAATAAGTTTATCAAAAGCGATTGATGTCATTGCAGTGTATAAAGATATGTACCAATAAATTCATCTACTCAGGAATCTCACTGGGAATTTAATAAGTGAAGAACGGTATATGGTTCATCATTGACGGTTCATGGTGATTTTCCATAGAACCAATAATCCCACCTCCACTTTTTCGACGAGTGGAATGTTCGACTAGCCAAAATAATAATATTTTTAAAAACAGTGTTCCGTACTTTATTCGATAGTAAATTGCACCTTGCACCAGTAAAATTTTAAATTCAATTTCAGTTAGCGGTTGCAGCTAACTCATAACGTAATTTTCAGCTTTGGTTAATCCATGTAATGTGGAAGGATATTAGCATACTGAAAATTGGTAACAAGCTTCCCAGTTTCATATTACGACACAGGTACACATTTTTGGTTCAATGAGGGTGATTGTACCGTTCATTGCACAAAAGTATAGCTAACGAAGTCATGTGAATTTATCGAAATGAAGCCGTTGCCTTTGAGTATCACAATAAAAATCGTCATGTTCGCTACTCGAGTAAAAGATTAAACGAGCCTTTCATTCAATTCAGATTCAGAGAGCACCAACATTTGTATATTTGTTTCTTTGTGAACGCAACGCTATGTTCACATATTCAAATATGTAAAGTGCTTTAGGTACCCTGATCCAACAAACAAGAGCGAAGCTTAATCCAAAATGTGAATATTACATTTCAACGTTTGTAAATATTATTTGGGACTGGCATATGCTCAGCTCATATTATGCAGATTTTATACATTTTTTTATCATGAAGAAGTTATTCCCCCCTTGTCATATTAAAGAAATGGATTTTGTTTGATTATTTACACGGAACGAAGGTATTTTCTTTTCTCCATTTTTGTTTAATGTTTAATTTTGTAGGAAAGTGATTCTTTTCTGGTCGGTTGTTTAATTGGCAACGTGGACTAGATTCATTAACAGTTTGTGTATTCAATTGTCAAGACATTATTCCAGGGACTATTTTTTGGAAAATATTTCCCAACATTTTCGCGAATTTTCCTACATTTTTACCTTAGAAATTTTGCCACAATCGGCGAAAATCGCTTAAAGTAGTGGTGTAGAGTCTTATTCTAGCGAATTCATTATCAAATTTCCTCCTAACATTTATACATTTGTATGCAAGCAGGATTTTCATCTTGCATTAAATCTGAAAACAAGCAAAAAATATTTATTTGAATCAGAACATTTTTTTCCATTTCTGTTAAATTTTCATTTATTATAAACCCCATTTTTAAGGGATTTACGTACAAAGAAGTTTGTCCAACATCTTTTATCTATGTACGCTTTTAACAACTTACATAAACCATTCAAACATCATAAATCCGACTTTAAAATACCTTGTATTTATCTCTTAAGTCCGAAACTAAGTGTGAAGTCTATGAACAAAAAAATTCATATCTCGTTTTGTTTGCTAAATTTGAGTTTTAAAAAGAAGGAAAACGCTTTAATTTAGCGATGATATTACAAAATTCACAAAATCTTCCACAAACACGGAAAAAGGAAATGATAATGGTTGATGCTGGTAGCTCAGCACAGCGAAATCTGTTGTCATTTCGTTCTGACGCAGTCCTTAATCGATTTTGGCTCACTGTACCCGATAAACTATCATCAAAGAAAAACGACAATAATTTAACGATGAACACTTGCAAGTGTTCAGTTATATGACAAACGCTATATGTATATATATGTATATATATATATACTAACGAAGGAACAGACTTTGTTTGGACATAAGGCAACACAACGAACTAACACAGCTAACGTAAATATTGCGATACGCTTGCCGTTTATACTTAAAATGCTAAGCATTTTTCAAATAACACTGAGTGAAATACGCGCAAAGTTCGTCTGTTCGACGGAAGAATACTAATTTTTGCTAAAGGGTTCAATTGTTCTGCATTGTGATTTAATCATAAAAATAAATCAAAAAATAATTTCGCACAAAAAAAGATCAACTTTTAAAAGAGTGAGAGGAAATATTGCTGAGTATAAAATTTGAATTCAATGATCTTTTGGATACGTTCATGCACACAACTGTTTCGGAACGGTATTTATTTAATACGAATGCTACGAGGCAAGTTTAGTGCTTACAATACTTGAACAACCCCTCACAGAAGGAAAAAAATGTTCCGATTCATTTCAGGCATAGATTTACTTTTTAAATGCGGAAAATATAAAACTTTTTTTTGGGTGGGTGTGTGTATGTGTACCGTCAGAGAATATATTTTATTTTCAATGATTTGAGGTTTTTTATGATAATATTACGTGAAACGAAACGAAATATAATATGGAAATCTGTTGGCAGCAGGTTCTGATATAATTGAAAGGAATAAACATTTCACAGAATGGAATTATTGAAATTATATGTTTTCTTTTGCTTTTGTTGTTGACATCCCGATTCCATACATTTGGGGAATACTTAATGATCTTGATTTTTGCAAATAAAATAAGCTTTAAAATAAAGGTTGTGCGACGTGCACATTTTGCAAAATAGGGAACAAAAATCATCAGACAGGCCCGAATGAAATTGATATTTCCTTAATTTATCTTAGTGGAATGGCATGACAATGTAGCTGATACGATATAATTCTTGAAAAATTATTACAATTATCAGATATTGTATGGTGATGGCATCAACATAATACAGAAAATGGTATGAAAGAGTCGTATAGCATTAAACCCAACGAAAAAGTACCGGAATTCTGGAATTAAACACGACCAACTAAGGTCTCTGAACTTTTCTTTCTCGTTTTGAATAATCCACAAATCACCAACCAACGATCAAAATATGTATATCGAGACTCGTAGCACGAAATGGATAGTTTGAATTTCGTTCTGGATACTTTGAGATAGCCAAGCGTTTTAAATATAAATGCAAACCACGTTTACTTCAGGGAAAATCACATAAACTATAATGCCGAATTCAACACGCTTTTCTTCGAACTGGATTCTCCATCCGCATATATACTAGGGTGGGTCGTATTTTCATTTTGTTTTTATTTTAAAAGGCCTGACCCTAGGCTGTACTTAGAATTGAACAAGTAATCCGAAACAGCAAAAATAAAATACAAAAATTGAATTTTTCCCTTGCCTGCTAGGCTGATTTTTATTTCGGAGTAGTAGCATGAGGTTGCACACATTATTGACTAATATCACGAGCATTTGGGAACAAAAGCCATTACTGCTAACTGTAGTTAATAGCTGAGGAGCCTAGCTATAAAACACCGTAAGAGCGTTGATGATTTACGTCTTCTCCATTGCAGAGTAACTCTGTCAGTGCGGAAGTATGTTCTAGGTAAAAAAAATCAAGTAAGCAAAAAATTAAAAGAAATTAAAAGGGTTTAACCTGTATGAATTGTTAGTTTTATACCTATTCACCCTAAATAGCACTTTTCTGAAGGAATAAAAGTAAACTCGTCGATTTTTCTTTATCGATTTTTTTTACCCTAGCAAAAAATTGGCAATTTTGGACCTTGAAAACCGCGCTCCTACGAGTATATTTAACACATTATCAAAAAACGTTTCTGCTTTAGATTCTCCGTTGGATTGATTACCTGCTCAGACATACCTCACACGGCATTTATTTTATGCCATGATTTTTCGATTTTATCCACAGTTGAAATTGATATTTTTCGTCAAAAATTCGTGGACACTGAGAGCTACTCTGCCTTTTAAGATAAAAACAAAATGAAAATATGACCCAGTCTAATATATACCATACGTATGACATGTGTGTGTGTACGTATACACATTTGGCAAAAATACTCTTAAGACAGCATAATCCTTAGTCTATGAACTTTGTATAGAAATACAAACTACTTTCGAGAGAGAGAAACAAATCAATTTCACCTGTACAAGTTTACATTATTAGCATAGACTTGTTTTAACCCGCTTCGAAATGAATTTGTTTATGTGATTCAACATGTATAAACCATATTGGTAGATACTCTAAATGAAGTTTCTAACTTCATTGATTTAATGTCTATGCAATAAGTAAGTAATGCAACTATGTCTTGTTGTATTCATGGATTTTAGGTATTTACGTTTGGTAAGTTTTATACCTATTCACCCTAAATAGCACTTTTCTGAAGGAATAAAAGTAAACTCGTCGATTTTTCTTTATCGATTTTTTTTACCCTAGCAAAAAATTGGCAATTTTGGACCTTGAAAACCGCGCTCCTACGAGTATATTTAACACATTATCAAAAAACGTTTCTGCTTTAGATTCTCCGTTGGATTGATTACCTGCTCAGACATACCTCACACGGCATTTATTTTATGCCATGATTTTTCGATTTTATCCACAGTTGAAATTGATATTTTTCGTCAAAAATTCGTGGACACTGAGAGCTACTCTGCCTTTTAAGATAAAAACAAAATGAAAATATGACCCAGTCTAATATATACCATACGTATGACATGTGTGTGTGTACGTATACACATTTGGCAAAAATACTCTTAAGACAGCATAATCCTTAGTCTATGAACTTTGTATAGAAATACAAACTACTTTCGAGAGAGAGAAACAAATCAATTTCACCTGTACAAGTTTACATTATTAGCATAGACTTGTTTTAACCCGCTTCGAAATGAATTTGTTTATGTGATTCAACATGTATAAACCATATTGGTAGATACTCTAAATGAAGTTTCTAACTTCATTGATTTAATGTCTATGCAATAAGTAAGTAATGCAACTATGTCTTGTTGTATTCATGGATTTTAGGTATTTACGTTTGGTAAGATTTGTGTATATTTCCTGTGTTTAAGTCAATGTTTCGGAAGTTTAATTGAAATTTAAATAAATAGCTCCATAGCTTCAATCCGTTCAATGCACAAATATACAGCAGGAACTATAGTTAGGACAAAGTTGATTGAAATATCATCGTCATAAATATTAGAATTTAATTATTGTATACTCGAATAGAAATTTGAAGACTTTGGGATGTACACGTCGCATGATATATTTTACCAATTTGGACTTTGGATTATATAAAATATGGAAAATGTTTGGACTTATAGGATTCCATTCTGAATACAGACTATACATTATCTGTTCAGTTTCGTGAACGTAATTCAATTATACTCGGTTGAAGTAATTCGGATGAATTTGATTTTAGATTGAATCTATACAGAAGATTTATAAATATTTACAAGTTTCTTTACATATACGTGTGTGCGGTTAATCCTTTTTCAATCATTGGAAATAGAAATCACTTCGTTGCCAAGCTAAACAGATTTTTCTGTATGAAAATATATTCATACCATTGTAATCCGAACGAATTGGTAATAATCTTTGAAATTCCACTTAAGAAAGAACAATTTATTACTCGTAATCTGTTTATCGTGTAAAATATAATCTAAAAGAAACCCAAGAAAATTGTTATTGATGCTGTGTGTATATATACGTATGTTTTGTTGTTATAGACGATGTTTCCCAACTCCCAGCTAAACCTTTTACTTTAAAATGTGTATAAAACATTTTATATATATTATATGCCCTGAGAAGACTATTACATTTCACAAAGTTCTTCGCATAGATAAGGCACGGAGATAACGTGTTGAATGCACAACTGTTGCTTTTGTTGAAGGTTCAATTTTTTTTTCTTCTTCTTCTACTTTACTTCCTTTAGAAGAAATAAAAGGAGAAAAAAATTATTTAAGAGAAATTGAAAAAACTTAGACATTTAGTTAATTAAATTTAAAAAAAAAAAACTTTATTGGACGGTTGGGAGATTTTATTATTAAGGAAAATGAAATGTGTATGTCAGAAACGGTCTTAACATTTAATACTGTTACATTGCGTTTTAAATTAAAAAGTTTTATGTTTATTTAGGCACTTATATATATATTAAACACAAGCGAACCAAATCGACGGTTAAACATTTTCCAGACTAATAGACCGAGAGACAGTGTGCATCATAAGACCGCGATTTGTGAAACCTATATCATGTTCTTCGAAACGGAACTCTTTAGGACTTTTGTATTTGGAGCACGAGGCGGACCAATACGAATGACCAGGCTAGGTTTTATCTTCATACATCATAGAAAATCCAGACCTGTGTCAACATCAAGGTGTTTGTACCGAGGGCGAGGATTGAAATGTAAAAATACAATTTTATAATTTTCGAGCATTTCAAGAACTTACATTTTTGGAACTCCTGAAATTTCGTGAGATTAAAAAAAAAAAACTCCTGCACCAACACCTCCGTTTTCTGATGTGTCTACTAAGTTCATACCTTGTAAGTTATTGAAGTAAAAAGGCATAGTTGTGAAACCAAGGATTTTTTTTCGATAATTGTTGAATTTTCTTGAATCCTTTCGGAAATTGTTGAGATCGAGAATTTCAATTCTTCATATATATCCATATATTCCACATGTTGTCGGTATACAAATGAAATAGTTATTTGTTCACCGAGGTAAAAAAAATGGAAATTTCATTTCGAAGGTGTTGTTTGTGGCCAGAGCGAAGCAAGGACCACAAGTCACCCGAGAAAATGATATTTCCTACTTTTTTCCCAAGGTCAACATCCTCTCGAGAGAAGAAAATAATTGTGAAGACTAAAGGAGCCATTGTTTTAATCTTATTTCAAAGGGATTTATGACGAGATAAAAGTTGAGCTTGCAACAAGTCTTCTCGAAATAATCTTAAATCAATATTTTGTGCTATTGACAAAAAAAAGGTGATATCTATCAGTCTTGAGGTTAATCATTCCCTTTCCAAACGATTTCCAGACAGAAAACAATTTACTTTATAGATATATGTACTTCCATCAAAATGTATCAGTCTTTTCAAAATTAATTAATGTAACACAAAATCAACATTAAAGTAAAAGTTTTAATTACCCAGGTAACAAACATACCCATTCATATAAAATCAATTTGCGGTATGGTTTCGTTATAAAGTAAATTCTACCATCAAAACCTTTTTGCCAGCGATATTAAGAGAACATTGATGGGTGTGTTTTTTTCTACTTGTCTCAAGACGAGTATAAATGAATTCGAAAAAGTCGTACTGAGGTATAAAATGTAAGTATTGTATTTGTATTTAAATCGACTTTATACAGTAGATCTGTACATCATATTCCTTCAAGTACTCAAAAATTGTGTTCTGATTTTATTTGAATAATGTACCTTATACACATAGTATACTACCGGTAATATACCGCACTTTATGCCCCAAACTTGCATAGCCAAGCACTTCTTATATATATATATATATATATATATATATATATATATATATAGCAATGAAAATGAAATGAATGCAAAATTCTCAATAAAATGTTTCACAAGCGATG
This sequence comes from Bradysia coprophila, assembly GCF_014529535.1. Taxonomy (NCBI): domain Eukaryota; kingdom Metazoa; phylum Arthropoda; class Insecta; order Diptera; family Sciaridae; genus Bradysia; species Bradysia coprophila. The sequence goes on along the minus strand of NW_023503313.1, from coordinate 3,582,709 downwards.
TGTTATGTTGCTTTAGATAAGCAGGATATACGAAATAGAAAAGTCCTCACTGTAGCAAGAAAATCTTAGTCAATGACTTATATTATACACGTATACATATGTACACGGTAATGGTAAAAAGTTTTTAAATAGCCAGAAGGCAGAGTTACTGAGAATCGTTAAAATGTTTTAAGAAAATGGTTTTTCGGTTTGATTTTGGCTTTTGCATGTTAAATTATAAGCGAAGGTATATCAAAATAAATATATAACAGAATATGGTAAAACGTAAGTAATTTATTTTGTAGTACTTTGAAACCCAAGCAATAATATGAAGAAAGAGTAAGGCGTTATGGATACGGGAATTGAGGTCGGAGTTGTCGGAATGTATTTAATAATATAGAAAAGTAAAGTGACTGTTTGAATAATGGTATAAGAAGTTATTAAATTGTCAGTAAACAGAGAATGTGAAGATGGGCTTTTAATATTGCATAGCAAGTTGAGAAAATTAAATTTCTGTAAGTCTTCTGTGTTCGGCAATGACGTATATTAATTTTGATTTCTACAATTCCAAAAAGTGATACAGCATTTCCAGACTTTATATGAAATAAATTCTTTTTTTCCCCATCCTCATCTCTCGCTTTTTCTACGACGCTCCATGGCATGACATAATAAATAACACCATGTTTATGAAAATTTTTGAATAAATTCCATACATTCTGGCTCAGGTGGATCCTATATTTCGCTCTACGTGTGATTTCTTATTTTAACAATATAATGAAGATTTATACGGTTTTGTTTAAATGTATCGTGTTGATATATTCAGACGGTAGAAAAATTTATATGCAAATGATTAAGCGGTTTAAGTGAATCCAAGATTTATTTGTTGTTCTAATGAAACTTGCGCTTTCCGTTGGCTTATACTCAGAGCCTAATTAAACTGTCAGCTTTATAGATGAGAATAAAATTTCAGTTTTTATTCTGTCGATTTTATACCATCGTGTAAACTTTACAGAAGAAAATTTATTCTGAAGAAAGACGATTTAGAACCCAATACTTGAACTAGAGCCGGCTAGTAATCTGTTACCGTCTACAATGATCAAAATAAGTGATGGGCTCTTATATAATACATGTGTGTTCAGGCTAACGTGGTAATAGAATTAGCGACATGGTTTCTGACACTGTTTCCATCAGACAGTGCTATGCAATTTCATAATTCCTCAAACAATTTAAAGAATTATTTTTGCCAAAAATCTCATTAGGCAATGGCGACAGTGGCAACCACACGTAATAGATTTTAGCAAAAGAAGTAACAGATTTTGTGATGATATAATCACAGATTTGCCGGTTATACTCTTCGAGAATTGCATTTTTTTCTAATTCATTCAACGTGAAAACAACAGACGACATAGTATAGCTTCTATAAAACAACGCTAAGACTCTTGATAGTAAAATGATGAGTTTATATTTCCAACAACATAGACAAACTTCCAATAATAAACTGGGAAAATATTTCACAGGCGATAGTGTTAACGAAACCACATACAATTTTCCTGACGAAACCTTCGGCCAACCACAAGTTATGTTTTAGCACCAAATTATATTCATTCATGATTTAACTTGTGTTATTATTTGCTTTCCATACCAGCGGTAAAAACTAATAGATGACAAAGTACGAAAAACTTACAAACTTTTCACAATATTCAACGTCACATTTCCACCAGAACCCCTATAACCATCTAGGCACTTATGCTTCAAATGAACGAAATACTTTTCTCTATAATACAGGGAAGCATGCACAAGGATTTAATACGGCTCACAGCGCTACATTTATATATATATTTGGGTAAGTTTGATCATAAACTTACGTTAATACAAAAACGACTATAAAATACAGAAAGTTCAAAGCTTATTTATTAACGATTCGATTCGATAACTTATAAATATGACTACATGTGGATTACATGGTATTTACTGTGTGAGTTTTCAAGACATTATTTCGTATGAAAGATTTTAACAAAAAATAATTCCATGGATTACATGAAATTTTCACTCGTTTTTCTCGACTAGCAACGTCGTGTATTTATATACATATATGGTGGATAATTAAACGATACTTACAAAATAAGAAATTAATTTTGTTTTAAGTATGTGTACTTAGAAGGTATTATTTTCCATAATCCCTCAGTTCAATCTAGCAATTAAAACATGTTTCGTGCTTGAAAGTTGTTACTTTTCCTGTTTTTGTGCAATCGAAAACAATAAACTTTTCATGTGCACTGAAAGGTCTATTTATATATTCATTCGCATTTGAACGAAAAACGGGGTAATCTATTGTGAATATTTTCGTCGAATTGTAACGATACGTTGCCAGTGAAGAGTGCACACAAAACAGTTAATATAGACGTTCAGAGTTGAGTTGCACCTGTTCAAAGTAGATATTGAAATATTAAAACGATGCGACGCTAATTGAGCGTAGAGAAGTTGTTATTTAGTTTGTGCTATAAAGCAAAGTAAGTTAAGTTAGTGTGGACTATTAATAAAATATTATCTTATTGTTTGTTGGTGCACAAAGTTACAGCTATCTTAGACTTAAGAAGAAGCAATAATTCTCATAAAATTTTAAGTGTATTTCACCTGTTATAAGCCGTTATACTGTGTAAATAAGGAGGACACTATACTAAGGGAGAGGGTGGACGCTTTTCGAATGCCACATATGAATAAATTTATTATTCGAACACACGCAAAGAGCTAGCATCTTTCAGAGTAAATGGTTTGGTTTAAACCTTTATGCATTTGTTGGGTTTCTTACTTGTTGTTTGAATAAAAACTTTGTTTAGAGGAGGCCGTAATAAGGGTATTTCTAACATTAGTTTCGTAACTCTAAAGATATCAACGGAATTAATTAAAATACAATTAGGGAAAGGTTGTTGTCAACTGAGAAAGTTGGTGCAATAAAAGAATAGTGGTGAACGCCAGCAAGATAAGCCTACATCATTTGTGTAATGTAACAACCTTTCCTAATTGAAAAATGTTTTTTTTTTATTGCCGATTCATTGTCTCATTGATTCAAAATAATAAAGTGAGCTTACGTTAGTGTTTTTCTTGAATTTTAGCTAAGGAACATGCATAAATCGCGTCATTCGGCTTTTTTCGGCGTATAACGGTGGAGAATACCTAGTTTCTATTGACGGTGCTTGGAACCCACCGCACTAAATGTACCAGGATTTAATTAAAACATGAAATACCACAAAGTGATGTTTTAAATTAACGCCACTCTAATTTACCCACTCCGAAAAATGAGCGTAAAAAAACAGTTATTCGAAGAGACGTACATGAATCATTTTAATGCGATGCGCTTCCATCCCTATTCTCGGTATAATTATATTCAATTCGGTTACCTTTTATTTTCGAGAATTTTATTTAATATCATAGTGTGTTAAAGATAAAAATACTTTAACAACCATTGCCGTCATTTTGGCAACGCTTAAAAATCCTGGAAATCATTGTATAAGAAGAGACCTGTGTAAAATATATCCATATATATTTCCCAAGTAATTTAAAAGTACTTAGCGGGGAGAGTGAAAGTAGGATGATTTTTTTTATTACACACTGTAATGGAAGGAAGGTGCTATTAACACATTCTCAATTGAAGAATTGTAGAAAATGTCTTAATTTTTTTTTGCGCTTCTTCTTTTATTTTTGACTTTATTGTCTTGTGCTATGTTGATGTGCTTAATTAATGTGCTTTTAAGTAAGCAAATATTGCAAAGTTTGTGACAGGATGTTTTATAATTTTAATTAGTTAGGTCGTTAATTATGCTATAATATGCTAATTAATTGCACGTATCTCCTGTGTTCATAGTCGGAATGTATTATGTAATGCGCGACTCATTAATTTGAATATTAAAGCAAATCTGGTGGTCTAATGGTTAGGCGTTTATATTTGCACATTAGTTTTACTTTGTAATTAACATTATTTGAGTTAGTGCAGTCCTGATATGCAAAATTAGAAATGTAAACCGCCATTTCGTATTTGGATATAAACCAAATTGTAAAGCTTCTGAAGCTATTGGCAGGTAAAATGTAAATTAAATCTGAACTCTTTACTAGTTACATTTTAAGAGAATTGGTATATGAGCTGTTTATGATGACTTCACATTCCCATCAAGACGATAAAAATAAATGTGATCAAAGTTAGTAAATTGGATGAATGTTCGCAGGCCGAGCATAACGATTTAAGTATAATCCGTGCTTCACAACAAAATGTCTTCCTATATCTAGGTAATACGCATCATCTGCATTACATACTGGTCAATTCATTGTAATCAGGTGCAAGTTCAATATAATGTTGGGATCGCTAAAAATAAGTTCCATTTCATAAATTTGAATTCTGTTGAATTACACTTATGACTGATCCATTCCTAGCAAAATTTTCATAAATACTCAATTATCGTTCGACGACAAAATTGTCGGGACTTCGATAGTTGGTAAAAAAAGGCCACGGTATCAAATAACAAATTAACAAAATGATGAGTTAGATAGCACATAATTCTGTCTGAGAATAAATGATTCAAATCTTCGATCATCTCGTTCGGAAGATAATTTTCTCGAAAACTCTTGCTCATGGCTTTCTTCGTACCGGGTACTTCTTGTGTACCTATCGCCAGGACACCAAGTAAACCCAATCGATAGTTAATCGTAACGAAAACAATATAACGATCCATTACAACTCTTCGATTGAATTGAACTGCCGAAAATGAAGCCTCCACCATGATAGATGATAACTGGTTTGGGATCACATGCACTTTCCGGTGAATTACTGCTGAATACGTTTAAATGTGAACAATTTTATGATATATATTCGAATGAAAATATTCGGCCACGGGTCGTTTGGCAGGGGATCTTTGAACCTCAGCTCATTGATTGGAGGTTTTGCAAACAGCCTCGTCTCGATTGCATCGTACTTCCTTCAATTCTTCTATCGGATATAGTTACAAAATCACAAATAGCTATTTGAAATGATATAAAAACTAGTAACACAATCAAACTCATTGTGCAGACTGATGGGAGACTAAATACAACGAAATTATTTACGTCAGTTTATCAGTCAAGCTTATTGATGTCGCGTCGTTAATGCTGTTGATGATAACATTTTTTATCAAAGTGAATGTCGTAGAGAAACATGACATTATCAACGTTAGTTGATGAGTTGTTCGGTCGGAGAAAACGAGAGCTGTACTCTCCGGAAGTGGGTAGATGGAACTTTTACATGAATGCTGCTAGTCATATGTTTTAAGTCGACAGTCGATCGTATCTGTAGATCATTAGGATATACAGAAACGATAAAAGTTGATTTTTTGATTATTTATTAGTGACTGCAGGCAGGTTTTTAAAACAATACAAGCTGGAGCCTATCACTTATTTTTGTAATTGTTTTGTATTTCTGAAATGTTAAATCAACAGAGAAACCAATTCCTTGGATTCTATCATTTTTACATGCTTCCCGAAAGACTAGAGTCACAGTATTCAATCTATACACAAAAGATGATGTCGGACAAGGAAAGTAAACAAAATGTTGTGTTAAAACAATATTGCGTCAACGTTTATGTGCCACATTTTCTTGGTAAACATTCTAGAGTTGCCTACCTGACATATTGTAGTCTAACGAGCTTGTTGTATACATAATTTTCTTCACTTTGGGGAAAAGCCAGACCTTTCAAATTCTTTTCTGTTTCGACTTAAACTCAATCTCGTTTAAGTCGAATTTTACTTAAAAAAAAAAATTACACCAAAGAAGGCACATTAACTTGATGTAAAGGTTAACCAAAAATCGTGTTTTAAATTTTAAGAAAAATTATGGCGATTTAGGACGATGGTGTACACACAGACGTGTATTTGTAAGTATAAATGTATAGCAATGTGGTATTTTCTTCGATACAATCGAATACAATTATACGAACACCTTACCAAAGGTGGTGTGGCTGAGACTGCTGTGGTATTATTGTTTTTTGTTCATGGATTCAATTTTTTTTTATTTTAAATTTTAAACATCAAAACATCTTTTCTACTTATATAGCTTCTAAGTTAAATATTTCTCCAGTTTTTCACACACGTACAGACAAACACACATACAAAAATTAACGAAAATGAAGTTACGTTGAAATAGCTTTTGAATACACAAATTTAATAAGAATTAAATGTTGCTTTGGCTTAAATTTTTCTGTTAAATTAAAAACAAAATTTTATTTTCTAAAAACAAAAAATTAAATTAAAAACAAAACTTAAAAAAAAAACAAAAACCAATGTAAAACTAAAATCATAATAGATTCAATTGGGTATATATACCTTATTGCAAGGATAATACGAAGTAATAGTGGTAGGCGAAGAAAATGTTGAACTTGTATAATTCATAGCAGCAGTGGTAGAAGGATTACATAGTGCCGTAGCACTACAACCACTATTATCGATGATATTAGCAGCTGCAGTACCACCAACATTGACGACATGTTTCAAATTTTCACAAATCAATTTGTTATTTAAATTGTAGTGCACAAACATATTATTTGAAGTAGTTGTCGCTGATGGTTGTTGTTGTTGGAGTGGTGTGTGTAAATTATTATTTATTGTGTGGTGATAATAATTTGGACAGTAGACGGGCATGATCTTTTGAAATAATGGTTCTGTATAATCAGAAGATTGATTTACTAATCTTACCATTATGTCTTTACAGTTGTTGTATGGACTGCTGTTGCTGTTGATAATTATCGGTTGGTGATTGTTGTTACTGTTGTTGCTGCTGTTGTTGTTATTATTGTTGTTGATATTTGTTGTGTTTAGATAAACTGCTGAACAATTTGTGTTATTGTTGATGGCAGTTCCTTGATTTCTTAACGAAAACGAATCACACAAATTTATTTCCGTATAACGACTTAGTATTAACGTTGGCGTTATAGCACTGACAACTGGTTGAGGACAACAATAACCACAATAGCACAATGGTATTGTTGACGTAGGATTTTGTGTAGGATTTAAATGGATATTTGAATATTGGTGATTGTTTGTGGTAGAATTGGCTGAGGATAAGATTGATGGTACAAAGGATTGATGTGGAGTTAGGGCCAATGATGGGTTCGGATGATTATTGTGTTGGTGATGTTGGATAGTATTTGATTGGGCTTGCTGTTGATGATGAAAATGCTGTTGTGGTACAACCAAATTTTGGGTGTAATTGTTTGCTGACAACGGTGGTGCCAGATAGGGGGGACAAATTGCGAGGCCCGGTGGGAAATACGTTGTGATAGAAATGTCTCAAGTAGATGTTAATTTCTTGTCTTTTTTTGTTTGGTTAAAAAAAATTTTGGTTTCTATAATTTTTCCTTTGTTATTACAATTCCGTTCTCTTCTTCGTCTTCTTTAGTTTTAATAAAAGCTTTGCGTATCTCTCTCTCAATATGAGTAAATATTTTATTTATTGAAAACACGATTTGAAAATTTTCAGTGGCTTGTTCGTACAATCTGTTACGACTGCTTTCTTGTTCAAAATGGCGCAAATTGAAGTGTACCTACAAATTGTTTTCGAATAAAAAATATTTAATTTTCATATAGAATGTGTTTTGGGTGCAACAGGTTCTCTCTGCTGTGCGCTCGGAATATATTTAATTACCAGTCAAAGGTAATGCGGTGGGGTAATAATAAACGAGTTTGTTTACGTCACACGGCGATTAACCCCTGATTCTACAGAACGTTTAAGTTTATTTATGTACACTTTGTGTGTTTTTCTTTCAGTAGATTATTGACTGTGTTTTATATGGTGAAATTATTTATTTATACGGGTCTCTTTTTTGTGTGCTCACGTATAGAGGAATAGATAACTATATATATATACGCACTTTATACCGGAAAAAATCTATTTATGGAATTATATAATCAAATGCAAAGAGGAACGACCACAAAACACATATTGTGTTGAATATTACTTTCCTATAGTAGAACTCCAGTTGTGTAATTTTCAATTAACGTATGTGACGAGAATATTTTTTTTTCGTTTTGGAGTGGATACGTCTTTGTTTTAATAAATTTTTTCTATTTTTTTATGATTTGAAAAGTTTTTTTTTCTGTATTTAATTCAAATTCTCTTTTCCCGTCCTTAAGTAGCAAAATGAATTTTACTATGAATGACGAGTGAATGTAAATTGTTATTAATATTGATGTTCAATGTATTTTTTTTTAAGAAGATCTATATCGTACTAGTCCAAGCTAAAGATAATTAAAAGATTAAACTGAATTCTTTATAAGTAAGTTTGTTTTCGTGCAAAACTACGTAACATCCAATATTATGTACGCCTAATGTATATATATGTAATGTATAGAAGTATGAGAAAGTTTAAATTACTATAAAAGATTTGTCCGACATACGATTGTCATAGGTTAAGAATATACTATATATTGATTGATATATTGATTGATTAAATTGTTTTTTTTTTACCTTACAATGCTAAAATGACTTTGTGATTGTCAAAACGCGATCCTGTTACTTATGAGATACTTTTACATAATATAGTTTATGCACTTGATTAAGTATCTTGATAATGTAATGTAATTTATGTTTTTTTTCTTGTAATTATAAAAAACGAAACGAAAACAAAAATCTTATTTACCTATTCCTATAAATAGTTTTTTTTCCTTAGTTAATATAATACTATTAATATTGACTTTATTACTGAAATCACGAACGGCGAACTGAATATCGTTTCTGTAAAGTTTATTCTCACCGGATGAGTAAATATAACCGCCTAATTGTTTTATGCAAATATTTATTTATCTAATCAGGTGAGAGTAAGTTGCTGTTTTTTTTTGTTCTCTCTCTCCTCTCTCTATCTTTTCTTATTCCATCGAATAAATATTCCGTATGCCGAATTAAATATTTTTTTTTGTTAAAACGATTTAAAGAATTTTTTTTCTTTAATAATAAATATGATTGATATGTAGACGGTACACTTTCAATAATAATTCCTCTGATTTGTAATTCTTTTTTCTTCTTCTTCTTCTTTTTTAAGTACACTAAATTTATATATTGCACAGACACCGATTATACAATTCAATTAATTAATCATTTACCTTTTTTTCATCCAATGTCTCTGAATTCTATTTTTTTTCTCTTTAGTTTAACAACAATAAATTATTTACTCTTTTTCTCTAATTATCTGATTTATATATTTCAAAATAATAACAATAATAATTACATTTTTCTTTGGTGACGACGGATGATTGTGTATGTCAATTTTTATCTTTTAGCAAAATAAAAACAAAAACTGATATCAAATTTTAAAAATAAAAACTTTTCTTCTTCTTCTTTACTAATGTGTCAGGTAATTTACTTCTTCTTTTTTTTATTATATATAACAAAAATATATTGCACTGTTTCACTACTAGGGCCTATTTCGTACGAAATTTAATACTGCTTGACCGCGATTGTATGTTTTTCTTTATATAATATATATAAGTCGATAATTGATTTTGTTTTATTTAGCAAAAAATTCTTTTAAAATTACTCAAAGCTTTTATTAAATTTTTAGTTGTGAAAAATTATTTTCTTTTTAACAAAAATAAAACCAAATTTTTTTTTTACTTAGTTTGTTCGTACGTTTGTTGATAAAATTTAAGTAATCGGAAAAGTGCAAGGAAATTTTGGGATTGAAATGGTGAAAGGATACTGGAGAAATTTTTGTCGGTTTGTCGAACGGAGATGACGTTTGTTTTTTAAATTTGTTTTTATGCAGATTATTTTATTGTTAAATCGGTTTAAAAAATGTTTTTTATTTTTATTAAAAAAAATAAATTTTATTTTTTAAATAAAAAAAGATGATTCTTCCGTCCGAAGATGTAAAACGAAACTGGTTATTTATATCTCGTTTTAACAGAACAACAGCAGCAATGAGCTTGTTATTTTTATACTTGTTGTGTGTTTACTCGATTTGTTTTAATTTGCCTTTATTATATAGCCTTTATGTATTTTTATAATTTTCGATTTTTAATGCTGATTGAGTGAAGATGTTAAATTCAAAGTCCTTTTTTATTATTATTTTTCATATAAACCCTCGTTTCATAAAAAACATTTCAATTTGATATTCTTACTCAAAATTGTTTTATTTTATTTGAATTTTTTTTTTATATGTCTGAATACAATTTATTAATGTATAAGAACGGCGGATAGATTGGAACGGGTTAAAGCGAAGACTGTACGAAGACTGAAATAAAATCGACTTGGTTCTGTAGGTAATACGTACACGGTATGTACAGAGAGCACAAGAGGATTCCAAAATACCTAGACATCATCTACTGCGTCGAATCATGACAAAAAAAAGTATTCATACCAACAAGTATTTTCTCATTTATATGTAGGTACATAGCGTATGGTCGTTGTACCTCACTATACCTTACCATCCGCATCCATCCACCGCATTTAAAATATATTCAACATTCTGAGTGTTGTTATATAAAATATTTTGTATTTTGTGGTGTGCTAGTATTTGTGCTTGAACATTAACATTACTCTTGACTCCCCTGTTTTTCAATATACTTTTTTTTATACTTCATATGATGCCGACGATTACACAATACGATATTACATTGTGTTTGTGTAACACAGGCTGGAGAGTGGAATATTTTATAAACTCCACCATATATGCATGGCTGAGGTAATAATATAATTTCTTGTAACCATTGCAGCAATGTATCCAAGCGATCGAAATCGTTCCATATATTCTGACAGCAAGTTTATAATCGGCTATGGTTCAGATAAAGTGAAGATGAATAATGTTCTATGTTGCGCTTCGAGAATATGAATATTAACAGTGTAATTTAATACTTCTCCGTATCGGTTGGTTAGCACATTCTGCTGATTTTTTTTTTATTATTATTTTCTCAATAATCCAGTTGTATACGTACACACGTAACCACATCGATGAATTCTCAGCGGCGGTAACGCACCGTCTTTTAATTTTATTCTGAAGTTATTATGATTTTTTCTACATCACAACCTGATAATTTATGTAAATCGAGTTTATGTATTTTGCTATTCGTATTCAAAGAATGAAATATTTTCTTCATTGTTTTGTAGCTGTTCGACTCCGGTATGAATAAACATCGTTATTGAAAGATTCTTCCTCTTACTCATTTGAATTGAAAATTTTTGATCTTCAAATTGAATAATCAAAATTGCTTTAGATTTCCATTTCTTCTTCGTTTTCTTTCTTTTTTTTGCGAAACGATAAAACAGAATTAAAATTCATGTTCTAGAAGGGTATTGTTCAGATCAGATATAGTTTTCAATCGGTCACATAACGGAACATAGTACGAAATTAATGTGGCCTTCATCAATGGTTATAATATTACTCGCCTGTAATAAATTATAGTACTGCATGTTGGTTTTGCATATCAGCATGTATTTGTTTTTCATTTTTCATTTTGCGCAGATTCTAGTGATTAACTAAACATGTTGTCGTCACCGGAAGTTTAATTCGACGAAATTTATGAACAGAACAACAGGTGACAGAGTTAAATGTAATAATTTTTAAGTTTTATTACAATTACCTTATCCCACAATAGTAAATGATATTTGAAAGACAATTTCACGAAATATTTTTCGGGCGTTTTTGTGTGTGTGTAAATGTCGGGCAAGGAACTAGCGATACTATAGATGATCATAAATCGAATCTAACGCATTCCTATACCGATAAGAACCAGGAGCATTTTAAATGTGGAAATATTTAATTTAAATATTTGCTCTGCTGCATTTACAATTATTAAGATCTTCATAAACCAAAGACGTAAAGAAACCCGTATTGTCAAAAGACACATGCACATTTATGTGGCATCTCCTCAGTTAAAATCTTTGCACTGCCAGCTTAAGCGCTTTAGAATTTTCGTTTAGCATTTCTCCGGATAGAAGACAATTTTTTGTACGTAAATTATTTTTCTATTAAAATATTCCAACATGGCAGGTATAGGACGAAGCTTTCAGCACCAAAATATGCAATATGCAACTACTGTTTCAGAACGTAAAGAATTTTTCTTTGTCCTACTGTTAACCAGTGTGCTGTACTTAGCAATAACAATGAATTAAATTGTAAGAGTTTGGTAATACCTCATAAGAGTACAGCTAAAAGCGTATGACTTACACAATTTGCACTTAAGTCCATCCTTGACTGAAGTATCTCTTTCTTCAATTGGTTCTTACCTGAAAATACGAAATAGAAAAGAAAATTATTGAAGGATCACTTCATAATACTCAAAATTAGAACAATTTATTTGATTGATTTATTAAGGAAAATCAAATTTTTGCCTTTGTCAAGTATATGGCACATTTTAATGCTAGCGTCGTAATAGAAACAGAGACAAAAAATAGCTGAAAATCAATCAAAAGTACAGTTTCAAAACGAGCTTCGCCGTCTTCGAAATCTTAAATCAGGAAACTTTTGTTCACATTTCAATGGTCAGTCAATGATTTGTTTCACATTTATTTCAATGACTTGTCGGGTCAGATTTTCTATCGATTTTCTAAGAGGTACAAACTGAAAGACCTGAAAGCTACTTCAGGGACCAATGAAATTGAAAAAACTCAATATTTATCTGTGTTTTAGCATCATGAACTTAGAACTTTTATTGTTTAAAGGGTGCTCAGCACATTTTTGATTTTAGTGCCAGCCCTGTTCGATTGTTGTTCAAACTGAACGACTCCGTCTTTTAACTTTTCAAGAAATCGAAATTTAGGCGAGATATTTTATATTCTGTCAAAACGACCATTGGTCGTAATTCAATTTGAGTTTTTTTTTGAATAAAAGTTTAAAATAAAAATTTAGGCAACATCGACTTCTGTTATGAAATTTACATTAGGCAATTGCCGAAATGTATATCAATTGCATGAACTTATGTCATACACGTTTGACAAACAATCGATTCACCGTACAAAAACTTTTATGCACACAAATTAAACAAACGAAAAAATCTTCGTGTAAATAACGTACAGTGTGCAACAATTGCTAAAATCAAGCAGTAGATAAACGAATGCTTGTAGCACTTATTATCTGTGCCACTGGTCCTTCGCCGAATACGATTTTCAATACAACTTCATTTTCCTCGCTAACTGCATAACACAAATGAAAATGAGCGTAGAACTTTGTTGAGCATGTGTATAAACTGGAGAAAAAGAGCAACAGTTTTGAAATGGAGGGGCTGAGCACATAACAAAGTGTTGATTCTATGTAATGCCTTTGTTATGCAGAACGGACGAAAAGAAGAAATGTAGAACCATCGCATTGGATATATAAAGAAGTTTTTTTTTTAAATACTCCAACAAAATTCAAAGAAAAAGATATTTTTTGAGTACAACATTTGGAATATATTACTGAAATCTTCATACATAAACGAGTGAGAAGTTGAATCTAAACTGAACACAAAACAGTAACTTGTTTAGCCAAAAATGCAAAGAATAAGAGGAAAGGGCAAAAACCTCATTCTTTTCGGTGTAACAGGTTGGCACGTACAATAATGTACATAATATGGAACGTAAATATACAAGCTTATACAAAGCGCAACTAGTGATTGGAATGAAACGAAGAGAGAATGATAATGGTGAGCTGGACGAAGATGGAAAAGTTGTGGAAAAATTGTGGCAAAATTACTTGGCACGTAGTACAGATATGTTTTATACGCTCACCTGGCTATTGTACGTGTGAAAGAGAGACAGGTGACTTTATCGAAATAGGAGTACACTGCTAAAATAGATGTTTAGTCGGAGAATCACATAGTTTTATTGTTCTTATTGAATAAAAGTATTTGTTTGAAGCCAAGTAAACCAAAACAAACAAACCGAGTAGAAAAAAGGCTTTAATGGAAGGGTAATGATATATAGATGATAGCATTCTAGTAACTAATGACAATAATGGTAAATAATTTCTGAAATATCTTGAAGTTAAGGACCTCTTCAAGTCAGTATTATGTTTAATACTGTTTGCTTTGATGTTTGTTTTTTCAATTAAGTTGATTTGTTCTTTGAATTTTTGAACTGCTCCAGTTCCCTCTCAATTTACATGGAGAAATTTCATCAAATGGGTTTTTAAGCGAAATAAAGTAGAGATTATGAAAATAACGTTGAAAATTTCGATCGTCAATTTCATTTTGTAATTGTTAAGATTCAAGATGTAATCAACTGGTTTTGACACAAGTGTATATGTCAACATCTCAGGTGCTTTTCGCACATGTACACGTATGCTGAGGTGAAATCTAGTACTTCCGTTGTTTATAAACTACTAGGTGTTACGCGAAATACATGTGAAATACGGAAAAGCGTCAACTTTTCGTTGAACTTAAAAAAAAAAAATTTTTAGAGTAGTTGGCAGATCGTACAGTTATAGCAAAGTTAGTACTGAATTCAATTAAGTAAAAGATGTCTGTTGTCGATTTGTTTGAGATACTTAAATCAAAAGAATTACGAGACTTGATACTGGTGATATTCTTGTTGCATGTATAAGATTAGGTAGATCTTCGTTGAAAGCTAAACATTTATTGGTTTGACTTCAGATTTGGTCGGCCCATATAAACGTTTCCAAGATAAACTAAGCAATGAGAATTCTTGCAATTATTCATATTTTTATCGATTGCCTTCCTACCGAAAATGTACTGTACGATAGGAATATTACTGAAGTGCACACAAATGATATTAAAATTACAAAAACGGGTCGTCTGCGAATGACGTCACACTATTTTATTGAAGTTTCGACAACTCCTCCGTCACACTGTCTTAAACATCCACTCCCACTAATGTTGTACCGACTCATAGTTCAATAGTACTATCATAAATATCGAGATTGATTATTTTTCGAAGTGAAGTGTGCTCGTCCTTCTTTGCTTCCAATAATTATATTCGTATGTCGGCACATGTGCACTATTGGTAATAGTCAGTTACTGAGTTAGTTAACAAACGAAACATTTATATTGAACAAACTTTTCAACATTGGTTGACTCATCCATACCCTGGCGCTTTGCACTTCATGCCAATACAATTTTCGTATAATGTTTTTTCATAAAAATCTCAAAACTTTTCGGTGATACCGCCAAAACAGACAAAAGTAAAACGTTTTCAACGTTAAAGAGACGAAAATTATTTATTTAAGTTCCATCCAACCATGTGTGCACAGACACTGGAATAACTGCGGGTTTTAAATTTCCCACATGTCAATGAGCGACTAAATAATAAATTCATTGTTGTTTAAAATAAATAAAAACTGTAAAGAGTAAATGGATTTTAGCTTAGTCATTCTTTGGTTTTTTGGTAAGTGCTTCTATCGCTAAAACGTCGCCCTTTTTTTCCCGAACAGAAATAAATCCCATTTTGTGTGAGTGTTATTACTACATAATATAAAAGGAATGCTATACCGTGTACAAAATGGTTTAGTCTTTAACCGAACCATCTAGACTCAAAACATTGCAAATCTAATATTTATATGCGATCCCAAATCCTGTACAAAAATACATTGTGTGCCCGTAAAATAGCTTACCAAAAATACAAATCGTACATTGAAACGCCTCTTATTTCATTTATTTTTGATTCAATTAATGCTACATTCACGGAAACAGGAATTAACCTCCGGCATGGGAAAACTAAATTCGCTACATGTTTCATTTTGAATTTTAATTTCCTATTCGTGCGTCCATCATTTCGTCATTAGATTATACACTGAAATATTGGGGTTAAATGAAAGAATTTTAATTGGAAAATAATATGCACAATCCATTCATCCATTATAACATTCAGACAATAAGTTTGATTCGGAAATGGTAATTCTTTTTTTTTAACTGCTCTATAACGAAGGGTAGCACGCGTTTCGTGGCAGGATTGTAATTCTACTTCCACTTTTCTATTCAATCATTTGTGATGATCCGATTATCGAAAAATTGTGTTCAGCTCTTTTTTATAAACATTCGAATTGCAATTTTCAACTTTTTTTCATTTTTTTAATTTTAATTTTAAAAATGCGAAATAGATCCTACTTTTCGTTTTAACATTTAATTTTTGTTGATGTCAAATTACTTATAAAGTAGTTGAAATGTTGGTGCTACCGTTTAAATTGAGATTAATTTTGGGGATCGTTCACGAATATTGTCAGAAGAGAAATTATGGTTCTCTAAAATCGTCATTTTTTATCTGACATCGGACTATTCGGAAATTCTTGATATTTTTAATTAGCTGTATACTTAACCTCTCGTGCGACAAGTAATTTTCACATGAATTTTCTCCGATTCGTACTAGAAATGAAATAAAATGAGATAACGCTCATACATTTTCTGTCATTTCTCCGCTTCTTGTGTTTTGATTAGGACTCAGAACAGATTGTTCTGGACTGATCCTGATCCTAAGTGAATCTTTAAATTTCAGATTTCAAATCAGATCACTGATTCTGAACTGATTCAAAACTGATTCTGATCTCTCTATAGGTGTTTAGGGAAACACTGCTTGGAAACTACAGCTCAAATGTAATAGATTTTTGAAGAATTCTATTACATTTCTAGTACATTTCGTCATGAAATTACTAATGTCAATTTTTTGTGAACTAATTTCACTGCTATGACATTTCATGCATATTTTACCAGAGTGAAGTTAGCTCACCAGAAAATAGAGCTCAAATAAAGAAGCGCTGAAAAAAATGTGGCGCCTCTGCAGGCCAACCGAAGTCTCTTATAACGCCAATGGATCATCCGTCCAATCACAACCTGTCATCATTATCGGCTGCGTCCTCTGAGATTTTGACCTCTTTCTTCTAAATAATCCGTTTTCGGTCCTTCTAAAATACTATTTTAGTGTCTTTTAAATACTGTTTGGTATAGCAGACGTATTTGAGTTCGCAATATTTTTCTCTCTATTAGCTGATAAAATAGCAACATATTTGAGACACGAAGCCTCTATTAGTTGAAGAAACTTGACTGCATTCGATAAAATTTAACTAAAAGTTATTTACTCTTGAATAAAAAAAATCGATTTTTTGTGTGGAAAACGATGGTTGGTTTCAGATTAAATTGAGCATCGTCCCCGGAGTATTACCAACGCTAATATATTCGCATTTTTCATGCCCTTCTACGACAAAAGTCACACACGTATATTTAGTGTGTCAATAAATAAATCAAAATATTTGCAACATTATCCGATATGGCACTTTTTTTCATTCTTTCTTTCGGTCAATCGATGTGTGGCAGAACGTTATCGTTTTCATTTTACACATTTTGAGTAAAGTTCATATAGGTATAGATGGTGTAATGTAGCTATATATTCTTTCAAGTAAAAATAACATTCCGAAAATTGATTTATCCCATGAAAAGTCACACACATTTCAATTTTATGCTTCTTAGTTTCCTATATAAGTGTGAATTGTTTCCGCAACATTAGCTCACCCAAAAATATGCTGCTGCAAATCGTATTAGATATAGATCATCTGGGATTTTTGAACAAAAAAAATCTTTTCTTTCTTTGTCGAGGGGTGGTAATTGCGCAGTTTATACACATATATAGCTAGTACTATGATACATATTCCAGCAAAGAAACGAGAGAAGAAGAAAAAAATTCTTACCTTAAAAATGTTTATTAAATATGAATGTGTTATATATGAAAAACTCAAGGGAAAAAGGTAAACGTTTTTATGTTTGTTTTGTCATTTTTTTTTTGTTGCTATAAAGAAGAAAATATTGGATGTCAGTTTCTATTTCACTTGTATACAGAAATGATAAGCAATCAATACAATATTTGATATTTATGAATGATGTAATGAAAATGTTTATAGCTATTTCGGGGATTGGTTTTTCTCAATAATAATACACCATGTTAATGGTTCATAACAATATTGATTATCTTTCGTCTGAGCTGCGAGAGATCTTCCCTTCACTGGTCTCCAGTTAAGCAAATGAAATAACGGAATAAATAAAAATTGCTTATTTGAGTTAACTGAAATTGAAGCAGAAATTTGATTTGCTAGTTGTATCACATTAAACGATAATGATTGAGTTAGAGGTGGACCTAATTGGGAACAAATGAAAGAAAACCAAATGATATAATTGAAGTCGTGTGAAAAAGTGTTTCAGCTTTTTTCTTTCTTTACGTATTTAATGACATTGTTTCCGTTCTAAATTACAAATACAAAATAATGTGAATTCAATAAACCTGTCATCAGGGACTATAAAAAAAAAGATTTTTCCGTGGCGGGAAAATCGATATAAAGCGTCAAAAGTCACAAGGGTACGAGAGTAATTTATTCTAAAATTTGATAGATTTTGATCAGAATTCCGATATTTTTATCACCCCGTAGAGATACTGTCTCTTCAGAGTAATCATTTTTATGTATAATGTACAGTTCTGTTGTATGAATCGCATGTTTTATGCTTATGAGTTTTAAGTATGCTTTGGTGGCAGAAACATTCTCTTACATAGCAAATATTTAGAAGAGTTGTTTCATTGCTGCCAGCCTTCCTTCGCTCAGGAAGAATAAAATGATCTTACAAGATATTTTCACATACGAACGAAAACATAAAAAATTTGAAAATACTGGAGAATTGATCATGATTCTTACCGGGTCATTGACGAATTTATGGATATGCAGGAATGTAACTGACAGAAGGACAGACGGACAGACAAAATTTTTATTGCGGATTCGTCATCTATGAACATAGGCAAACACTTTGCCCTTACCGTCTGCTTCGAATTCCATCAATTACACACTGCATCGTAATCCTATAAGCCCCTTTGTACTTCGTACGGGGCTAAAGTTGTAAGAATATTGTAAGAAGTGAACCGGTACGTAAAACAGAATAGTAATAATCATTGGAATCATGTTAGCTCTAAAATCAATCCGATATTTCTATTTAACGAAAATGTAGCATAAATCAGACAGTCCCCACCGTACAGATGTAGGCTGCAACATATTGCTAATGTCATTAATTTTGTTACAAACACCACAATTTATGATTCGTATTTTTTCGTCATTATTAGAAATGACAACGAGATGCTGATTATTTATTTGAATTATGTGGTTTCACCCTGAAATCTAGAAGATTACGAGTGCGTAGAGTGTCAGCTTCTCACTAGAAGTTTATTTAGTGACAGCTTTCAATTTGCATTGTTCTACCAATATCTATACAATGATGAGATGTTTTAAACCTGTCAAAATATTCCGCATTGAATGCTAACGAATGGCAGCTTTGATAATATCGGTATTCTATTCACTACTCTGTGTTTGGATTCACTGCTTCATTGACTTAATTTTGTTGAAAGTTCAATAAAAATCTTTCACCCCTTTGATTGAAAGATCGATTCGATTGACAATATTGGCTAAAATGTTTTAATAACAAAATTCAAAAATGTTAACAAATGAAGACATTTATTCAAATATTGAACGGGGCTTCAAGATTAAAATGACATTGAACTCTTGCAAAAAAAAATCTCAATTCATCCAGATACATAGTCAACAATTTATTATGGCGTTGATTACATCAAATCTCTGCTAAAGCTTGCATCTTGTTTTTAAGTTCAAAAAACTACAATTTTTAATGGTACAAATTATATTGTGTGCCATAGTGTGATTTCCATCATTTGTCGATATGTATTGTACGATTGATGGGTGGAAAATATAAGTTTACAGTAAAATAATGGTTCGCTGCCCTTTCAGCGTCTCAATGCCTTTAATATGTGTATCGACTAGTTTTGTTTTCCAATTAATTGTTCATGTTGCGATAAGCTTGATTTATAACGCAGCAGCCCCACTGTAACACCAAGCATAATCACCTAAATTTCTCACCTTGATTACCTTGTACGGGATGATGTTAATTCCAGATTCACCAAACACTTTCATCCATTAATAAGGTAACCAACCGTGATATAATATTTTACAACCCCTTATTTCCATTAGCGCTCAATATAAATCAGTTTTTATTTCTTTTAGTTCTATACATCCCCTCCATTTATACACACTCATATAGATATAGGATATATGTACATCGAATATATATCTACATAAACACCTTCCATATTATTGAAATCAGATCACAGACATAGTCTTTCCATGCAAAAGTATAATAAAAATATCGTCTATACACTTTTCGTGTATTTTATATGCATATATATATATATATATATATATATAACAAAAATAAATGGACAAAACCGATGGCACGGCATTACCTTTTTTTTATTCTTAATTCCTTCCCCAATATTAATTATATATACAAGGAATACAATTCGATGTGAAAAAGTTTTTCTCGCTCATTCACTCAACCGTTGCAATCGGATTACAGCGAATTGAGTTATATATTTTAGGAAAGTTTTTCCAGTTAGAATACTTCCTGGGCGCCCCAATACCCACATTTAACCACACCATCATCATCTCATAACACCATACACCAAACCATCTTCTTTTGCCATTGCTACTGTTACTATGTTGTAATTTTCATACAAATATTTCTACCGCAAAAAAGCTTCAATTTTTCATCGCCCATAAAAAAAATCACAAAAAAAATCGAGTATATATTTGTTCATTCATTGGGGAATAAAGAATGGCTTTGTAAAACTTGTACATTTGAAAAGTATTAAAATTTATTAATTTATTAGTTGCTGAAAATGGAAAAGCAAAGTTATGATAAAAGTTTTCCTTGTCAGCTGAACAGATTTCTTGTGAGATGCCAATCATTGTGAGGAAGTGGGAATTTGTTGAACGATCAATTTTAAATTTGACAGATGACGTCAATTATAAAATTGGTTGTAATGAATCGGTGTTGCTTTTGTTGTTGTTGTGAAATTGATAAAATTTGATTTTTTTTTTGTTCACGTGGAAATGAATAACTAAAATTCAAATTGAATTGATTTTTGATTGGATTTTTCAGGAATCCATTCGGCGGTAAAATTTAATGACACGCAACAGTCCAAAGTCGGTTGCGTTGTGCAAGAGGTGAAAGAAATGTTCGAAAATGGTATGACAGACCTTTGTAGCTGTATTTCATTACCGACAAAATTTTCCAGCATTTGTTGCAAGTATTGGAGAAAGAAGAAAAACTGAATAAACACTCTTGACTCAGTTTTCAGAAAATAGGAGCCAGTGGTATCGGTTGCCTCCGATAAAAGTAGGGATTCCATTCGTCCTATTTTAGAGACACCCTAATTCTCGCAGGAAATATGAATTTAAGAAAATTTTATAGGAGTAGAAAAGATAATATTCGGTGCACATGGTGTTATTCCTCGCAGAAAATCTATTTTTCGCTCATTTTTTTGATAAACGAGTCCTCTTTTTTATGCCAAAATATCCTACTTCAAAACTCAAAAATGGGAACCCTAGATAAAATAGGATAGCCGCCATCACCACAAATTAGAAAATAAGTGAATGGAATCGGACCGTGTATTAGTGTGTCCAACTACATTGTTACAACCAAGAACTCCTTTTCTATACAAAGAAATTCACTTAAAAAGGGAAATTCTATGGATGTGGCATACTGGTTACAGCTCCATATACATTTTCACATATTTTTTTACGTTTTAGTCCAGCAGTGCCTTGTTTTTCATGATAATCTGTTGCTTAATTATTACATATTACACACATGGTTGATGCACCCTTTCGTTGATTTGTTGCTAATTCCACTTACACGTTGAACACTTAGTTCGAATTAGCCATCTAAATATAATGAACTACCAACAAGTGAATTTAAACTTTCGTATGTAATTATACACCGATTATTTACCGACCGGTCGACGCAGTGGCCGTTTAATCTTGTAATCCCACATTCTTAAATTTCGCGAAATTCGCCGAATTCTTAAATTTTCCTTGGTTTTTTCTCCATTTCTCTTTTCATTTTTCTGCGATAAATTTAATGTAGCGTGTAACCAAGCACTGGTCACCCATCATCCTGTTCTTATATTGCACTTTCGCAAAAATCGCAAACAAACAAACAAAATGAAATGAAAAACATCATCATTAACGCTTTGCAAACAGTAAACTCTATTTTCGAGAGCACAATGGAATTCACGGCGAAATTAGTTTTAATTAAAAATTAAAAGCATCTCGTAATCGATCGTATTGATAATTATCATGAACAAAGACGGTTTCTCTCGTTTACTGAACGAGATATTGGACGAACCCACCCAGTAAGCATCATTAAAAGAAGTACACACTATGGAGAAACTAGATGTACAAATCTATAAATTTTCCGGACCATTTTATACTATCGATCTAATGCAGCTATAGAAAAACCTTATTTGTATCACTACAAAATAACAATTTCGAGCTATACCTTCAGAGAAAATTTCGTACATAAAATATTCTTCAGTTCAATACATTTTACGAACAGCAGAACCGTATGTACCCAGTAGTTTACATACGTTTGTTCACTTTTCCCTCTGAATAATTTTCCAATTTTGTACGTTAGTACGTGTAGAGAAGCGACTCAAACAATATTCTATCAGGCATTAAATGGGGTTTAAAGGTGAATTAAGAAGTAATTCTACACTAAATTTAGTTACAACAATGTTTGTTCACTGACGTGACACAGCTGTCGATTTCAGTTTCAAATGAATGGAGGATAACAAAATGACGATGAAGAGTTTTACTGGAGCAGAGGAAAAAGAAACAAGATAACTTTTGTTTGATTGGTGTACAACACACAGTGGTATGACATCAGACACATAAAGTGAAATCAATAAATTGTATTGATGTTGGTTGATACATGTAATTTCAGACAATATGTACAGCATCAAATACAGAATGGACAACTGATCCACAACTGTATTAGCTTAAAAGATAATAAGAAAAACGAACAGCGAACGTTACACGATAATAGGGACAATTGTCTAGCAGTTGAAGTTTAAGAAAGTAGAAAGAAGAAAATGCTTTCAAATTAGTCGCAGATTCTATTCACAATCGTGAAAAAATGTGATTGCTTTTGAATAGATGGATTGGAACGTCCCAGTAGCCGACATATACAGTAAAATACAGAATTAGTAAGATTAAGCGGTAATTCGTTCAAGTGCTGTGACACAATTATGGCTATATTTTTCTCATCTCAAATTTTATCTTTACGACTAACCAGTGAGCGATTCTTCTGGTTCAATTGGCTAAGCTTAAAAACAAAGAGTATGGATAAAATGTCCCTAGTCTAGGCTTTGGATGAATTTTAATATTAGACCCGACCCAACACAAAAATGTTTATGTGAAGAGGCGATGTTTTGTCAGCTTAAATTGGGCTAAATTTAAAAAAAAAATGAAAAAAAGATAAACGTGAAATCAGCTCATCTCTTTCAAGTATCAAAAATATAATTACATTGGACATCTACCTCCTCACTTTACCATATGTATAATGAAAACTGTATCATGTTTGCTTAATACGTTTATACTAGGGTTAAACTTTAATTTTAGACGACGTCATAGTAATAAGGTGAAACAAATGCTGGAAAAAAAATAAATAAAAAGCTCTGCTGCTCCAGCACTTGCATAAATAATTTTTTTTCCACCAGATACTTCAAAACTTCGTTCGTTATGTATGTTGTAAAACTAAAACTGTAACATTTTTGAGTATGATTAAACTCAGAACACAAAACATAATACAAAAAAAAAAAAACGAACGAACGAACTTGGTAAAATAATTGTGTTTGTGTTCAACGACCACCCCGCTTGTGAACGAACAAATTCGAAATTTCGTCAAGACAGACCGACATCTTTTGAAATTAGCAATTAACGTGACTGTAAACATAGTCCTCATGCGTTTGTTTGATAAAAGATGGTACCGTGTTTGATATCCCCCCCGATCGCATAATAGATGAAAAGGCATATGTATGTGCACATTAAGCCCGATGAAAATACGAAAAGTGCAGATGTGTCAGAAACGCATTACGGAGTCTGTTTGCACTAGGTAAAAGGTGACAAGTCTAATTAGACGTTGAACATTTTGCTAATATTAGCTGAATAAATTCACACAAGAGACATGTAATATGAAATTATAAATAAATTTGCAAAGTATGCACGACACCATCATTTATATGGTTTATGTGTAGATAACACCGGTACATATCTACGTGAACACACACGCACACACTCTCTACCTCCCTCTAACTCTTTTTCGATCACTCTCGGCTCATGTATCACAGACGCTTGGGTGTTAAACTGAATAATAAATAAAATAATGGTAATTAAAATTGTCTAAATTATTTACATATTCCATTTCATATCGAAAAATTAAAATTAATTATGCAGTTTGTGCTCGCGGATTGTTACAAATATTAAGTACAATAACGAACAACTATAACAATATGACGGTGTGCATATTCTCAACAAAATAATGTGCATGAATTAATTAATTTTGTTTATTTGTTTAAATAATCGGAGACACAATGTTGATATTTCAATGATCGGATAAATTAATGACTAATTACAATTGTTTTTTTTTTTAATTTCCTCGTCGTAATGCTGACATTGTAAATAACAACGGAATGGATGAGAGTTAGTTAAATGACATCTATTTTTATGTACATCATATACAGGGATATAATGTAAAATGGGTAGATGTGTAATTTTGTTTTAAATAATTAAATGAAATTATTATTAGGGAAATACGTTAATGAGAAATTTACCTGGTGGATGCTGCTAGTCGTATGAATTGATACATTAAATTTAAATTGATAGCGAATCGAACTGGTGTTTTATTTGAGCAAATGTTGTCAGACAATTATTTAAAATTATAATGTATGTTAAATTACACGCTAATTAGCGTAGCGAGTTTCAAAAGTCAAAAAGGCGAAATAATATCAACTAAATATTCTTGTCCGGGATGGATCTATTGCATCACACACATACATGTATATATATATATTATGAGGCCGGATCACACAAAATATGAACCGTTTTTTTTTGTTAACTATATGCTTTGAGGCTGTATATTCATTTGAATTCACGGAATCAATTATAAAATAAAAACATTTTGAAAAAAGGAAACTCGTGTTTGGTGGATTTTCTTGTCATTCATTCATTACCACACTGTCAAAATATATTTTTCATAAAACAGTGCATTTATGTATTGACTTTTTAAGCAGTACGAGGCGAAGGCGAAAATTCAACTTTCCTCCGACTGTTTATTCAAATTCATGAAATATTCTCTCTCGTTTTCTGTTACTTTCCTATAAGAAAAGTCGAAATATTCTCTCTGGAAAGTACACCAGAACCAGTTAAAATGAAGTTCAAGATATTCATTTTTACAATTTTGTTAAACTGATCCTATGGAAGACGTTGTGTAATATTGAGAACTAATATCATTTTCTATACAACCGACAGTGCTTATACTATACGTGTGAAGACTATAAACAAGTATAAGCAGATTTGTTCGTGATGTTCAGAACTGGCTGCATCAAAAAATAAAAGAAAAAAACGTCAAATGAGTGGACCAGCTGAAAAACAGCTGAAGCAATTCCTGTCTAGCGACAATTTTCCCTGCAGATCAAAATTTACGTGAACAATCGAAGAGACTCATTTCCATGTGAAATGGAATTTGTGGTACCGCAATCGTAGAGGAACCTGTTTCAAGCATGTGGTGATTGCGACTGGTTGGTAAACTAGCGCTCAACAAATAACACTACGTCCTTCGTAAGAGTGCAAATAAAGAATGGCTTTTCGTTTCGTTTCTTTTTGTTTTGTAAGTTTCCTCTCTTCTCCAATGGTCTTCATTTTGCCCACTGTCAAAGCATACATCAATCACACGTCAAACGTACGTACGGATTCAGTCCTTATTTCTAAAAAACATTAAAAAATTTGCAGGCGAATTATAACCACTGTTAAACCCAAATGCACACTTCAGATAAGTAAACGAGATCTGGTTGTGTTCTACATTTTCCTCCATTTGACCAAAAATGAGCCATCATGGCTTCATAGTAAAAAATCGATTGAAAGAATGTCTTGGCCAGAAATATGTCACTAAGTTTTATGATTCTTTGTAGGATGTTGGAGGGTAATATACATCTCTCTTGAAATGAAATGAATTACAAGATCAATTTGTGCTCAATCATAAAAAGCAAGAGGTTTGTATATTCATTGCAGCATGCATAACAACCGATCTTATTGGCACCAACTAGGCGATATTTACTAGAAGTACTACAGAATGTGTAGCAGTGCAATACGATACGCCCAAAAGCATTTCGTAGGTTACAGTTGTAGTTCTAATGTTAGAAGTCCGCTGCATTACAAAACAAAGATGTTTATGGTTCCAACCAAGGCTCCTCTTTCAATCTCTTGATGTACTATCTTCTTCTTCTTCTTTTTCAGCCTGTTTCTATCCACTGCTGGATGTAGGCCTCTCCAACTTCTTTCCATTTCGTACGATCCATTGCCATTTGCTGCCAGTTTGTACCTGCAATATTCTTAATTCCGTTTGTCCATCTCTCTGGTGGTCTACCTATAGCTCGTCTTTTATATGGTCGCCAGTTCATGATCTTTTTGGTCCAACGTTCGTCTGTCCTTCTTGCAATATGTCCCGCCCAGCTCCATTTCAGAGATGCTATTCTTTCCATGACATCAACGACCCTGGTTTGTTGTCGAATCCATTGATTCGTCATTCTGTCTCTGAGTGTTATTCCAAGCATACTCCGTTCCATGGCTCTTTGTGTCACTCTCAATTTATCTTCGGATGCTTTCGTTAAAGTTAACGTTTCCGCTCCATAAGTGAGCACTGGAAGGACACAAGTGTCGAAAACTTTGCGTTTCAGACTATTATTCATTTTGCTTTTGAAAATTAGTCTGAGTTTTCCGAACGCTGCCCATGCAAGACCAATCCTACGTCTTATTTCTGCAGTTTGGTTGTCCAGACCTAACTTCAGTTTATGTCCTAGATATACATAGCTGTCGACTCGTTCAATGACAGTGTCACCAATTTTGATTTCTCTATCGTCCCCGATGTTGGTCATGACTTTTGTTTTCGATAAGTTCATCTTGAGGCCAACTTTGCTCGCCTCTTCACTTAACTGTTGTAGCATAAGCTGAGCCTGACCTAGATTCGCTGCTATCGGTACAATGTCATCAGCGAAGCGGAGATTGCTCAGGTACTCTCCATTTATCTTTATTCCCATTTTACTCCAGTTTAACTTCCTAAAAATACTCTGCAGAATCGCCGTGAATAATTTCGGTGAAATGGTGTCACCCTGCCTTACACCTCGGCCAATTCTGAATTTCTCCGTGCTCTTATGAAGTTTTATACATGAAGTAGCATTTTTGTACACATATCGAATTGTGTTGGAGTACCTTGAGTCTACTCTACATTCGTCTAATGCGTCCAATATCGACCATGTTTCCACTGAATCGAAAGCTTTTTCGAAGTCTATGAATAGCAAGACTATGTACTATAATCGGTATTAATGTAGAGCAAACGTTTGAATGGAAAATCTCACCCAATAAATTGATAAATTGATCGTGGATAACAATGTACAATATATACAATATTTTTGAATGACAATTTAGACTTCTTAACAATCCCTAACGGATTGAAGTCTCCGATGAAAACGGACTGTATGGTAAAGAAAAAAATTTAAATATTGTGAGAATATATATGGAGCGCACAGCATTATAGTCATATTCCTATCTATTTGACATACGCACATATTATCGCAAGCCATAAAATCGTTTTCATTCAATGACATGGTGATATCCCCCCTTCAACTTTCGATTCGAGTGAGTAAATTGACTATTTTTCACTTATATGCTGTTGGATATGTGTACCCTTCTATCAAGTGAAAGAAGAAAAAAAATCTATTGAAATGTCAAAACACCTTCTTATAACATAAACAACCACTTACTTCCCTCTTGTCTGTCATATCGATTTAAATAAGAAAATATTATTTTTAATATTTCTACAATATAATGTGTTGCATGAAATAAAATCATATTTTCGGTTGATATAAGGATGATGGGTGTATATATCTGTGTGTGAATATCTTTTTTTCATATATTAGAAGTTCAGGTATCTCAGGTACATCGTACAGCACACACACGAATATATATTTATATATATATATATAAATATACACTTCTATCACTCATGCATACCATCTCGAAGATATTATCAATTCAAATCATACGCCATTATTTATAAGAGAAAAACTCTTTTCGATAAATTTTCAAAGTATATCAGATAGATGTTTCTTGCATGTGTACATTATATTGAGCACAGACGTGAATCGGAAGAACTTTTTACAGATCCAGAAGCTTAAGTACTACAAGAGTGTATTCAAAAATTCTATTTAAATTTAACCCCACGAGTTTTTCGATATAATCACTCAATACGATGTGTGGGTGTATGGATGGTGAATATTGAGTGGAATGCAGTTTATTTAAGTTATAGCGTAGAATTTCGCATGAAGTAGATAAACTATCCCAATCTGGAATGTAAACCGAACAAAGATAAAGATGTACACGATTGCCTAAAAAATGGTGACGCTGTTTTTGGTATATATGAAAGTACGATGCGAGTCGTGTCGTCTTAAAGAAAATTAAATTTAATTTGTCTTTGTGAAATGACGGAAATTCAAATATGTTTGTGAGTAGACCAATTTATACAGATTTTGTTGAATCTTTTTCATAGAAATCTTTTTCAGAATCGTAAAGTTTTCTAACTATTCGCATCAATTCCAAACCCTTTTGTTTTTAAAGACCTGTCGTGCATGTATGGTAGGACGTTTTCTCCTTTTCAACCAAGAATTCACAGAATATTTTTTGAATTTGACTTTCGATTAGTTGTTTATGCATGTCATTGAAAAGGCAACATACTTCCAATTTAGATCTTACGCAGTTCGCAGTCATAGTGAAAGCTAGAAACTACCCGATTTGTCATTGTCATTTGCTTTTTCCCTAGAGTTATCTGGAGTTATCGCTTCGTCCCGCTAGTTTCAATAACCCAGAAGTTCCCGAGAATTATAAATTAAAATCAGACACTCATCAGGGACGTCAATATGTTTGAAAACTATATTATATGAGTTCTACGATAGTTTTATAAAAATTAGATTCCCTCCAAGCCCCCGAAAAATGCTCTAAGGGTCAAAGAGCGTACTTTCCATCTGACACCATTTTCGGCCCCTTAATTATGTGAAGTATAGTACATACTTACAACAGGTTCATTACGGCAAAAAGTTGTTAAAATTTTCCGGCCCCACGTTAAGCATTCGGCTGAATTTTACAAATTAGAAAACCGAAATTCATTCAGCGATTCCACCAAAAATATATATCTAGCAAGAAAATTCCGGAACATTTTATTGTTCATCATCAAAATTTCCTTCGCAAATTAACTAGTATTTTCAAAACATTTTAATAATTATATCAAAACAAAATGTTTCTCATTCAATTAACCCTTAAAAAAGTTACACAGCTACTTATATGTCGGCCAGTTTGTTATACATAGAGTATAATTCTTGCGGCCGAAACCTTTATGTATCATAGAAAAGGAGAAGCAATTATTACGAAATATGTTGAATTTGTGAGTCCATAACCAGAGGCGAAATTGTACCATATTTATATCTGCTATACCTTAGATCGTGTTATTGTTTTTTTTTTCTTTCTTTTTTAAATTTTATACCTGTATAAAAATAGAAGAACCGTGAGCTGCGCCATACTTAAAATTGAAAATGGGGTTGCTACACTCTTTGGAACAAATATGAAAATATATAACGTATGCGTTAACTAAAAACGCATTTTGCCCCTTCTGAAACCAGGAACAACTACCGTAAGTGCAAAAATAAATGGAAACTCGTATGTATTTTAAGTTCCACTTGGCTTATGCGTCGTGCGAGACGACAATAACAGTAGTGGTAATTAAATGTAGAGGAAAAACCTCTTCATATTGTCGTTTAAAGATTCCGACTAAAAAATTCTTTCGACAAAAGAGGTTCAATGTTCAGATCATGGTCTCACGACTCAGAAGGAGATAGAATTTGAAGGAGTGATTTTCAGACGTCGTTGGTTTTCACATTCTTTTCACGCTCTTTGAGGTTTGTATGGCTAAAACTAATTGGAAATATGAGAAGCTAAATAAAATTAAAAAATGGTCAAACATTTTTGAAATGATAGATAAAGCAAATTCAAAATCATTCAACTCTTTCAGCTGGCTGACGCCACAGCTGTCACCGGCACACGGGTCTAAAAGGAAATAAGCACGGGAAAAACTTTTCATTCGTAATGTGAATGTATACGTTGCGCTGTAGAATAAAATTTTTCTTTTTTATTTACTTCTCGTATTAAAGTACTTTTTGGTCTAAGATCTTTTATTATTTTACATTCTTTTTTGGGCAGCGTCAGATTTTCTTTTTGTAATATTGAAATAAGCTTCCCAAAATATTTTCTTGGTTAAAATGTAATTTGATTTATTTATTTTGTTTGATGTTTTGGGATTCAAAAGGTTTTGGTTTTCGTGTTTTTAAATTCTTTTTTTTTCTTGTTTTGGCTACCGGGTTATTTATGATTTCTGATTGCCTAGACGTATTAGGGTATCAATAATTCAGTGGAAATGTTAAATTTAA
Organism: Bradysia coprophila; assembly: GCF_014529535.1. Classification (NCBI taxonomy): domain Eukaryota; kingdom Metazoa; phylum Arthropoda; class Insecta; order Diptera; family Sciaridae; genus Bradysia; species Bradysia coprophila. The sequence goes on along the minus strand of NW_023503313.1, from coordinate 3,552,165 downwards.
ACGTGGACGCATTAGAATATTTCAGTGCTGTGTAAATATCAGCTGTTGTGTACTGCGAAGAAGTTTCTGGCAATCAAGATATGGTTCCTGATATGGTTACTATTTCTCCATGGAACTCCCGGTGAACCACCGAACCTTTCCACAAAGGACTTGAACGACCAGTATTTTGCTACAATCGGTACCAGTGCAGAAATGTTATATGTCATATTTGTATTTTTAATCAGTGAAATGTTCCACTTGTTGCAAGATTTAGTTATAACAATTTTGTTTTAAATTCAGAACGTACGACAATGTCGTGCCTAGTGTGTTTTTCTAGCGGTTATGAATACGATTAAAAAAAATAACTGCAAAACAAAGGAATAGTTCACCGGTATTATCGCTAATACTCATTGTCGCAGGTTTTCACAAGTAAATTATGCCGAATAATTGTTTGAATCTTTGTGGATCCATTGATCCACGATGTATGTGTCTCACCTCAATCTCCGTGTTAATTTTGGGTAAACATTTAAAAATTGCGTAAAACGATTTTGCTATTTATTTTCGGATTCTCATCTAAGGTTACCTCAAAAAATAATGTTTAATTAAGTTCATGGTACATAATCCAGTTATTTAAATACTTCAAAATCTTGTGTTCCATCTTAACTATCACCGATCTCAACATCATCAACTGTCGTTTATTAGGGGACGTTCATAAAGTATGACACGCTTAAATCGGCCTTTTTCAGAAACCCCGTCCCCCCTGCCACACTTGTGTCACACGAGCACAAGAATCAATTTCACCTCTAAGATTATTTTGAATTTGTACAGTCAGAGGCAGTGAACTTTCAGTATGAATTTGCTTCAGCTGCTTTTCAGCTGATCCACACATACAATCAAAACTGCAAGCAAAACTGTTCATAAAGACGTATAAACAGTTTTGATTTTATGTGTGGATCAGCTGACTGTAATTTAATGTAACGTGGAGTCTGCTCTTTTTAAACACAACCACCCATATGTATTTGACCTATATCAACCATCCACGGTAGATAAGACTAGAAAACGTATTTCCTAAGTATGACACGGAAAATCACTTTTGGGATATTATATTCGACCGATAAATTAATTCAAAACTACCGATAAAAAGTAATAAATGACCGATAAATATGGTACCGATAGAAAATAATAAATGATCGATATAGGAAATCCACAAGTACCGATAAAAATATTCAAAACTACCGATAATTTTTTACCGATAAAAAGTACTAAAATACCGATAAGTTGGGAACTTTATCGATCGTTAATCACTTTTTATCGGTAATCTATTATTTTTTATCGATCATTCATTATATTCTATCGGTAGTTCAATATATTATATCGGTAATTTATCATTTGTTATCGGTAGTCTATTATATTCCATGGGTAATTTATTATTTAAACGGTACTTCCGTTTTTTCTATCTCAATAAAATATATTCGAGCCAGAAAATAATGTACTTTTACGGCTCTGGATTATTATAGCCAAGAAGAAATATAAAAAAAAAACAGAAAAATCACGATCCTACAATAATCATGTCCGGAGCGATAGCGGTAGTTTTGAATATTTTTATCGGTACTTGTGGATTTCCTATCGATCATTTATTATTTTCTATCGGTACCATATTTATCGGTCATTTATTACTTTTTTTTCGGTAGTTTTGAATTAATTTATCGGTCGTTTATTAGTATCCATCACTTTTATGGGATGTAACAATATGTGATACTTTGGCTCCTTCATACACCAGTGAATCCTCTAAGAAAGCAGGGTCTATTGCAGATAAAGCGGAGAGATTTAAGCATAATCATTATATACGTCTTAAAGAAAACTATTTATTTACCCCCCTTGCCTTTGAATCATTAGGTTGCATGGGTCCAGAAACAAAGAAATTTATTGACAAGTTGGGATCGTTGATGAAGAGAGCATCAGGGGAGCCACGTTCCAAAGATTATCTGTTGCAGAAAATTTCTATTGCTATACAAAGAGGCAATGCGGCATGTATTCTTGGAACTTTAGGAAGTAATAGAGCGGATGATTTTTATTTATTGTAATATTTGTTGATTGAAAAGATCGTTTTTTTACTGACTGCGCCGTATGCGAGCAGTCTTTTTTTTCGCTTTGAATAAAAAACAGATTATTATTTATCGAAAAAAAAAATCCTAAGCAAGACTATACGAAAGACTTGGATCTTTTTGTTTGAAGTAAATGATCAGGGTAATCAGAATTGATTAACGGCGACTCGGAAAGCTCAGGGTATTTTTTTCCTATTGACGGTTCTGTATCCCTAAACAAAGAAATCCAAATATTTACCGAATTATGTAAAAATTGTTTTTTGAGCAACAATGATATCAATTGTACATTGAAAAATAAAATTCTAACAACAATATGTCGTCTTTGATCTTTGACGTAAATATTTTGATAGAAGTTAAACGCAAGCAAATTCATATTTGATCAATTGTTACGAATAAGAAAAATATATTATAAAACTTGTGTCAATAAATCTGACATTTTTTTTACTTCGGTTTAAAATTAAATATGAAGCAAAAAAAAATTCCAATAAAATACCATATCAAACCAGGTGGAGATTTTATTCTTTTCCATATATAAATATTATGAAAACATTATACATTGTACAAACATAAATCTATGTGACGTATTGTTGGAGTTATGTCTTAAATCGTCGGTAAACCCCAAGCGAAGAAAAATAAATCCTATTGTACTTACATCTCTGTGTTCTGGCCCAAATCTCAAGCTCAAAAAAAATATATCTAAAACGAAAAATACTTGGCATATTTGTTTCGCCTTTTCCCTTTTATACCTTCCTATATTTGTGCTTTTAAATTTCAATTTCAATTTATTTTTTTATTTTTTTTTTCTTCTTTTTAAATAAAAAACAGCAACATGTTGCTTTCAAGAATACAACGTTTCTTATTATGACAGTTTTATTTTCTTATATATTATAAATATATAATACACGAGTTGTAAGAAAATATAAACCAAGAATGAGAATATATATTAGTTTAGTTTAGTGAGTTTTTCCTCTTTTATAGAAAAAGTTTATTCATGTAATGTAATGCGATATGGGTGGTTCAGTTGATATTCATTAAATAAAGTTATATCATTTTGTTTCGATTGCATTTTTAGAATAAAATAAACATATTTTTAGAGAGAGCGGTTGAAACTTTGAGTTTGCTGAGAAAGGAAGACAGAAAAAGTTGAGATTGTTTTGTTCAGTCAAGTTTCATGCAGAGCATAAAGTATATATTCGTTAAATCTTATAAAACTTAAAAATATTTTATTTTATATACTTTTCATTTCGGTCACAAAGTTGTCCAAATGCAAATGGAGACACATTTTGCTGTCATTTCGGTGTCGTCTTTTCTTTATTTAACCCATATTTTCAATGTGCGTTTATCGAAAAAAAAGACATTTTTGAGGGGCGCAAATCTGTTTTCCAAAGTTTATAAAGATAATTTCGCGAATTTCCATTAAATTACGATAATTGTTAGTTACATCGGTTCAAAATGCCCATGTCACTTATCGCGTACACATAGCTCAATAGAACTTTTTATATTTTTAACATTCCATTGTTTTATTTCATCGAAACGATACAAATTTGGCTATTTTAGAAAAAAAAACTCATGAAAAAGTAACAACTGCAGACTGTTTGGTGGCTGCAACGACATACATACTAAATGACGAGAAGAGGACAATTGCTTCATGGATCGGCAAATTATGAATCACTTCAGGTTATACTCTTCAATGAGTATATAGAAGAGAAACGGGCAAGGCAGGTTTAGTTCCAAACACACCGAGATTGTACGACGTAGCCCAAAAACGATGAATTTATGTACATTTGCCTACGTTTAGACTTGATATCAACTATAAGCATCTAAATTTCGTCAGATAGTATTTACAGGCGTTTGTTATTGGCAGTCTGTTAGTTAGGTCTCTAAACAGACAAATTAACTTAAAATGAGTTCCACACAGGACGCTATACATCATAACTGACTATCCAACCAGCTTGATTCGAAATACCATTTTATAATTCAGTAACATTAATTGGTAGCAAAACCGAGCGGTGAGATTCATCAATTTAGTCCATTCAATGCAGTCAATTCATGCAGTACATGTAGTCCAAGAATTCATACAAAACAGTATTTTTACAATGCTAAGAGTTTCTCTAAAGTTTCTCCCAGCATTTTGATACATGAAGAACTCAAAATCAAAAATTAAAGAAGAAATAGGATTTTCCTAATTAAAGATTTTACAGTGAACGACATCTCAAATGTCTCACTGTCATTTTTTTCAGAGAATGTCATTGTGAATTTGCAATGACACAATAAAATTCTCAGAAAAATTTGACAGTGAGACATTTGAGATGTCGTTTACTGTAGAGAAACAAAATTTACCAATTTACGAGTCGTCGATGTACACTTCATAAAAACTGTGTGAAGCTTTTGTGAATTTTCAGGAAAATATTTCCTCAAAAGTAAGTTAGAAGTGATATTTCAATATCCGATCTCTATACTCTACATATATTTGTCTCCCATTCCACTCTACATTCGCATTGCTACTTTTGCGAATTGTCGTTTATATCCTTGATCGAAATTGCGAAACGATTGTAGAGATTAGAAATGGAGAATTAGAATATAGAGATCGTAAGCCTGAATACCACTCCAGATTTGGCTACATCTAATTAAAGCAAAATAATCACAGTTTATATTTGAACGACTTTGTTACGATAACAAGGGAACGACGAACGACCACATTATTTTGAAATTACATTATTGTACAACAGTAACTTGTTTGTTATTTTAATTTGATTAGTAAAAAAACTCGTATAAGTCTTAGACATCTCCTAAAAATGAATGTTTCAAACTTCCACATTATTATATGGTTGAGGTGGCATCCATTTTCCCTTTTATTTAGAGGGATTCTTTTGAAAAACAGCCTACCGAAATCGGACGCATTTTCCAGTGGAGAAGTTGAAATGTTTAAGTGCCCATATTTAATCGCATATGCATCCAAACCCCATAAGACCCTTATTGGCCCAAAAGCACGTAAAATTACCTTTCAAATGATACCCCACACCACCATGTACGGCTCGTGTAACTGGAGAAATATTAGTAAGAAAAGTGCAAGTTTTCGGTTGAAAACTTCAACTGCACATATTTCAGTGTGGATTAATTTTAAAACCAATGAGTCTCTATTCGGCTCAATAGTACATGTGATTACCTTTCTAATGACACCCCACAAGACCATGTACGGCTCGTGTACCCGGAGAAATTTTGGTAAGAAAAGTGCAAGTTTTCGGTTTTTGATCACTTTTCACCAGTCACAAAAGCTTCGAAGAATTTTTTTGAAAGTGGTTTTGGGCTCTAGGGTCGAAGTCCTTTCTAGGCACATATAAAAAAGTCCACTGGAAAATGCGTCCGATTTCGGTAGGCTGTTTTTCAAAAGAATCCCTCTTAGTTAAAATTGTTGTTCAATAATCGTGAAAGCAAAATTTTTTCTATGTAGTGTAGTGTAGTGTTTATGAAAAGGGCCAACGATAAACAACACCAAAAGCTTTTCCAACGCAAAATTCATTTTACAAAATACGACAAAATTCTACATTTAATTTTTGTCCAGAGCATTATGTGCTTATATTATTATGATAATGCATCATCAATTAATTTAATTACATCATGAGGTACAGTGGCCCATAAAGTAAAATGTGTGTCCATGTTCACAAAGCCCAAACAATGAAAAGTGAATGTTGTTGGGGATAGTAAATTAATATGTGGGTAAGAGTCGTTATGATCTACATATAAGAATATAGTAAAATAAATATCCTGCTGTAGGTGTGCATACACATACGTATATAAATTTGTGGCCATGCGATAAAATGATAAATTGCTGTTATGTCATTACGAGCTCTTTAAATTAGGAGGGGATGAAAGTTGAAAGACTTTTACATAAAACTGAATGTTCACACAACATAATGGTATGGTATATTCATATTCATACCGTAACGCCTGTTGTACAAACAAGAAATCACAGATTGAATTTGGTGGCATACACAGAGCGATACATCAAAAATTTCAAACTGCTCGGAAAACAAATCCAGACAAATTGGTCTAAATACCAGTAAAGCACGAACATTCCAACGTAGGTCCATGACAAGAATCTAATACAATTAAAAATTGAAAGTTTCAAAGATGGTAAAGACATCGAATTCATTTCCGCGGTTCCTCTAAGTTTTCGACTATTATTGAAGTGCGAATTATGCGCAAAAGCTGTTGATTCCTCAGAGTTCTCAGTCGAATCTAATCTTGGACGATTTGTCGATGACATAAATATTTTTTGGGAAAGAAGATATGTTTACGTTAGAACCAATCACCGTGGAGATTTGAATGGAGGAATAGAGCGAGCTGTAATCCTTCCTAGCCAACAGAGCATATTAGCTCTCTACATTGTATTTAATACCGTAGTGTCATGTCATGAAGAATTGACAAAACAAAGCGATAGAGAATCTGCAATTTGAATTTTCAACGCAAAAGACTTAATGCTGAAAACAAACGAGACATTGAAAACGTGTTTTGGTCCTTGTTTTCATTGACAAATGCAACAATCGTAATTTTCGATAGAGAAATTTCTAACTTTATTTGACAGTTGCGACTATTTCGTCATGAAAACAAGGACCAAAACATGTTTTGAATGCCTCGTTTGTTTTCAGCATAAAGACAGGGACTATTTTTGGTAGAACATTTTCCCACATTGTCCCTAATTTTCAATTTTGAAAATTTGGAAAATCGTAAGAAAACTAGAAAAAAATAAGGTCAACAGTTTTTCCAAAAATATTCCCCGCCTAAAAAGTAAAACTACCTGAGCCACAAACAATCGTAATTCATTGTATGTTGTTTCAAGCCTAGGCACTATTTATTTGGGACGGATATTCAGTTATAAAGTCCATTGGGATATTTTCGAGGATATTTTATTTCAAAGGCAATGTGTCGCTGTACAAAAAAAAGAGAATAAATCCAACGTAACGTGTTGCTTTCATACAAATTATATGTGTGCGATGCTGTGTCTTGGCGCTTAGAAGCTTCACCATTTAAAATATCAATCATAAATAGATTGTACCACACACAATAGCACTATGTTTAAGTGCTTTGGTGGATTATTTAATGGTTGATACTATACATGATACCTACGCCTCGATATATAGATATATTATAGAAATAACAATAACAACAAACACATTTCCATATGGAACTTCTTTGCTCAATATAACATATTCGCCATTTTTCCAAATAATGGATAACCATCGAATCACCCAATAAATATTTTTATAGTTGCTTAAAGTTATGTGCTATATGAAGATTTTGAATCGTAAAAATCGAACATGCCCAAACCCATATTCCATAAAATGCAATAACCATAAAAATATTAAGCAACCTATTGACATAACATATGGAAAGGTCTATGTAAAATTGAATGTACTTCTTTTCTGCATAGATCGATATGCACGCTTACATGTGAGAGAGCCAAGGTAGAATTATAGAAATAGAACTCTTGATGTTTGGATTTTTATGATTTTTTCCATAAAAAATGCTGAAAATGGTCGTATATCCGTCCGCAATGAAATATTATACGGGCTTCGGTGTGTATGTGTGTTTAGTTAGAACCGCCTGTAAATAGTATATATGCACGGAAGCTGGTGTACTACGGGCAAAACGTTAATATTCACGCCGAAAATACTTTTAAGCTTAAATAGCATTTTTGTATTATATGACATGTTGTTAAATACAAGAAACTAAATTTTGAACTAGGTCGTGGATACATTTTAATCAAAAATATACTTCGCAGTACAGTTATAAATGTTTCATGGATTTTATGGCAACTTATAGTATGCATTATATACCGGTATACATATTATAAACACACATTGTTTTCACTATATATTTCAATTTAAAATGAATTTGTAAGTTTGATAACTAAAATAGTGAATGAAACTTGGCGAAACTATTTAAGCAATGACTATATCGAACGAAAACTTTTCGGTGTCGTCGATGGTAAATGATATAACGCTAAAGAAATTATTATATTATTATTATTAATAATGTCGCCGTGAGAATATAAATAACCTTTCCTATACTATACGACGCCTGACATTTTCGAAGCAACCTTTTCAGATTCAGAAAATGGTTGCGAAGATTCGAAGATTTTGCGGAAAAATGTTTTGCATGGAAATTGGTTTCTATAAATAAACCTTAATTGCAAACAGTTTTTCTTATACACTGTAAACTACACTCTTAAGCAAAGAAAGTTTTTTTATCTGATTCAAAGATTTTTTATCATAAACTTTTAAGATTACAACTACAATGTTTTGCGAACATTTCTTTTAAAGAATTCCCGAGAATTCTTTTATTCCACCGGAATAAAATAAAAAAAAATTGTCAATAATTATTCAAGGTAAAATTAAATGTCACAACAGTGGAGTGCGGCAGATATAAGCGTATGAAAGAAACTGTCGGTCCATAAGAAATTATCATCGATTTTAGTGAATGCATTAAATTCCATTAATGATGCTTTAAATATTATCGGAACATTCCCGAACAATAATTACAGTATTGCAGCTGCGAGACGAGCTGCGTTGTTGAATTTCCAATTTTAGATCATAGAAATGTCTATCGACGAATATTATCTTCAAAGAATCTTAAATAAGCTGAGTCTGTTCGAATTGTTATAGAATGTTAAGAATTAATTCCCAAAACAGTCATCGACCAAATATGCTAAAAATTGTGTCTGTTTACAGTTTGTTAAGTTAGAGAATGTCTAATGGACTGGACATGTATGTGAAATGGTAACGCACGAGATTTGTTCATGCTACTGGTGCAAAAATAGTCGTTGCTATGGCTAAAACCTAAAGAAATTCTTCGAAACAAATGAAATATCAGTCATAACCAACTTGGAAGTAAAAATATGTATCACATGTATGTAAGTCATAGTAGTGAAAGAGGCAGATCAGTAGATATATCAAACACGAAACAGAAATATTCAGAAAACTCGCCGAAATATTGATTAGTTGAATATGCATACCAATAACATACGATTCGAAAGATAGATCTAAGACTGCAGACCTTCGGGTTAAAAAGACGTTAGCTGACTGCGTTAGAAGGAAAATCTGGTTCTATTGAATTGCCATCGAAAATACATCTTCCAATTGCGCTACTTCAATTCAAATAGTCAACGGTCTGACTCCATCCAATTGCAGGACATGCTGATTTTAAAATTAAAAATTGATTACAAATCGATACACAATTTGAGTGTAACAGCAAAAAACAAAGTTTCTCTACCGTTTACTGAATTAGACGAAAAACGTATTGCAATTAGCCATCAGCTTATCAAACACATTTGATTTCAAAATAATTCTTGGTTGAATCATGCAAATATTACGTCTAATTCATAGCGGTTGTTTGAGGGAATGCATGGAAACCCACAATTGAGATATGCTGCAGGCGTATAACATGTGGTATTTTGATCAGTTCATTTCATAGTATACCTTTGTGTTAAATAATTAATTTATGTCTGCATATTCTCTTGACGAATCGTAGTTACACATGTATTGGGTTTGCTTATTTAATTAGAACGAATGAGCAGTTTCACGGGTTATTTTTACAGATCTATCTCTATGTGGGTGTGTGATGTGTATGTGTATACACATCCAATTTCATGTATAGTTTATCTATTCACTTCAATACATTGAAATTTAAGAGGATGAAGCTTGTAATATAATTGGGTGTGATAACCCGCTGTTTGTCCCCCAAAAATCAAATAATAATACTCTCGACACCAACAATATTACACTCCTGCAGGGATATTTAGCATAATTGAAAATTCAAAAAGAAAAAAATCTCTAGAGTGACATATATTTCATGCCTTGTTTCCTTCTTTGAAAAAGATAAATCTTTCGTACATAACCAACACCATTTCATTCGCTGCATGGAATAGGAATATTCTAATACTTATTTACAAAAAAGATTTTCTTTAGAGGGAAAAAAAATGGAAAATGGTGATAAATCACAATAAAACTCGCCACATTAGATCACATTAAAATTAAATACAAATGGGACCCATCTCTGTGGGATCTTAAAGGTGGTCCGGCTATTTATTTATACAGTGAAGAATCGGTTTCGTGCTCATCCGCAGAGTGTTAATGTATCAATCATTATAATAAAGTGTATGACATACCTTTATTCCAATATGAACGGGAGGATAATCGGCGTGTAGATCTGGAGGTAGTAATGGTAAGGGCAAGGAAAGGGGGCAGGACATCATGGCCGCTACCTGCAAAAAAAGAAGAGAAAATTATCGTTTGTACTTTGGGAATGATAAGTTAAAATTTCACATGATGGTGAGACTCAGGAATGCACAATAGATTTTCCCGATTCCATTAACAAAAGAGAATCAATCCAAATAAAAATACGGAAAAAAATCGTTCCCGCTGATATTCAGAGCAATCAGAAGTATTCTAAAATGAGTCCGTTCAGGGATTGAAATAATCTACTTCCGACGATTCTATTGTGCAACCATCATTTTAGAATAAATTAATTTTATTTGTTAGACATTAACACAGTGACTAGGACTGTCTGAGATATACTCAAATCTACCTTCGTTAAAACACTACTAGCGCTAGAAAAAAAGGGTCTTCGTTTGAGGTAGTTGCACTTCTCTAATTTCAATCGAAATGTAGGTTGAGTTCAAAGTACCACTGATTGATCTAACGGCTTACAGGTTGGGGACAATTCACACATTAGAGCGTGCGCAATTTGTGAATTGAAAGGGTACGTTTTTTCCATATATTTTTGTTTGAGTGGTCTGAAACTTGTAATATTTCGACTGAATAATTTACGAATGGGCTCTCGTGACAGTCCGAAGATGATCACAAGGATTCGGCATCGTTCTTTTTTGTTATTCTGTACAATTAGAGGCAGTGAAATTTCAGCTTCTGTGGATCTGCTGAAAAACACCTGAAGCAAAGTCATGCTGAAATTTCACTTCTTCTGATTGTAATTCTGTTTAGATGTGAGTGGGCATACCAAATAACATGCCCGGTCCATGTTCAATTTTTTTTTTTCAAAAAATTTCCATTCCCGTGCCCAAACTCGCTGTTGACCACGAAAATTTGAAAATGCTCATTCCGATTACTGATTCACATTCTAATACCGAATAGTAATTTTTCAATTGAATTCAATTTACTAACCACCAATAACTTCGAATAAAATTTAAATTCTAACAAGGCACAGGGTTCATTTCTTTGTGTGGAGCATGAACAAAAGTTTCATGTACGTTCCTACAATCCGTAAGCAACCGACAAAACAGACACACTATCGTATTTTAAATTTTGCTCACCCTACCCTTCCGTTTCATTAATTAAAAAAAAAATGTATAGACGTTGAAATGAAATAAAAAACCCATTCAATTCATTGTTAAAATAAATTATTAAATAACGTGCGTTATACCAATAAAAATATATCCAATCCAACGACATAAGTAGTCACAACAGTCTCGACGCGATTTTATTTTATATTATACCGCCACAATACATGTGTAGTGTATAATATACCAAAAACAAGAAATTAATCAATTCCATTTCTCATGCCATATAGCCAGCCATACATGCACGATAATCGTTAAATAGTTACTTGATATTGGCCTTGAAAATGTTTATATACTTCGAAAGGCCTTTTGGTAATGCTTACGGTTCAAGCCAGTTCATGACTAGCCATTTACCAATATATCATGCGCTCGGCTATATCTTGTTCAGGGTCGGTTTGGCTTTATAAATTTAAGATTAGGAAATTAATTTTGATTTTTAAAAGTTTTGGTGATTGGACCAAAAAGAGTGGTCTAGGTAAAAATGAAAACAATTAAAAATCTTGGAAAATTTGTGAGTTACAGACAAATGAACAACGAAAACCAACAAACATTTCGACTTATCCTGATACGTTACAGCCTAACCTTGAAATCGTTTTTTTTTACATAAGAAGTGCAAGCAACTTTTAACTCTTTCTTTTGTACACTGTTTTATCATTTCGTATACTCTGTGTAAAACGTTCTCTTCGGCTCTGTATATTTCAAGGTAAACTCAATAAATAAATAAATTTCTAATATTTTAACTTTAAGAAAATGTTTTTTTAACGATGAACGTTGCGTAAATTGCGTCATGAAGACACTTTTATGCTCCGGGAACGCGTTCAGACGAAAGAGAATCGTTTTCGTTGTTTGGTCACTTTGCATGAACTCTGTCTGGTGTGTTGGTCGATTAATTTTAGACACATTTTTAAGCATGTAGCGCTTGCTTCGCTCGGTTACGGAACTGCCGATTTTTTGGGTTTCACTTATAAGATGAATACGCAAATGACAAGCGATTGATTCACCATTATCAGAATGCGTACTGTGAGGCACGAAAAAAGTCAAAAGTAATGCCGACAAGCACACCGAGTATCAGTGCCTTACTCGCAAAATGGCCATTTTCACATTGTACGGAGTCATCACTGTGCATGATAGTCATCAATTTAATTGTTTCATATAGTGTGCTACATGTTCCTCCACGTTTCTGTTTCTGCCTTGACTTCCAGTATACCAACAATGGTGCTGTGCAATAAACAATCATCGTTCTATTCAAAAACTTCAGATTACTACATAAATATGATGATCATTTTCATATAAAACCAGTTTTGCCAAGCACGAAAACTTAAAGTAAAGTGGAATTTACTTTCATTTAAATTTTAAATTTGATGTGGTTGAACATAAGACAAGAACAAAATAAAAGAAAAAAAAATTACGAAAAGTGAATGAAACGTGTTTTAACGAAGATTTATGACTTTGGCACTTATATATTTACGCGCAATGGATTACGTGTTCGGATTTTTTTTTCTTCTGCTTTTCTGTTCGACAAGGTATGAGGTAATATGTTCATGAATTTTTTTTTTGTCTTTCTTTTTGCAATGTTGAATGTAAGCTTTAAAGCATACATTTTAAACTTGAATTGCACGCACGATAGTGGTCGCTTTAACGAGACACTCCTGTTGAAAGAAAATTGAACACATGCTTGAGTTTGCGAATTTATCAGCAATCAATATAAAAATGACAATCTTGACTTGTCAACGATTCTGAGCTACTGGCGCTTAAGGAATAATACAATTGTTGTATGGTTGTGTGTTACTAGGGGAAAATTTTATTTGACGATTTGTCAAGATTTTCAGCTATAAATACGGTGAAAGTGAAATTGAAAATTGTCTATGGCAAAAGAGCGAGAAGTTTTTCTATGTGGAAAAGAAAAGGGCAATAATTACATTGTTCGCAGCTCATTGTAGCACCACAAGTGGAAGTTTAAAATTAGTTATTCCTCAAATAATACTTGATACAATAATATGAATCAGTTCACCATCAAACGATTAAAAGCAATGTGCTTTCGCATGTAAATTAAATAGAATTCGTTGAGTTCGTTCTGGTTAACATTGTCGGTAGCTTACGTAAACAGTGGAAAGTTTAAAATAATACTTCTAATATATACTCCAGGGTACATTTATGCTATTTGTTCATCGTGTTCACCGTACAAAATTGTGTTGCTATTTTATCCGAACAGAGAAATGAAGTTATAAGCAAAATAGTTAAAATACCAGGAGCTAGCGGACTATATTGCCGGAACTAAAATTGTTACAAAATACATGATGACTGCAGCATAATTTATTTATAGGAATATCTATTAATTATTTTAAAATTCAACCTAATTTCGATATTTTCTAAAATGCTATAATGCGAATGGGATCATAGATGTATACAATCCAGCATCCCTAACGCATTGGGTTTTCGGTGAATATTTAATATTTAATTAACTCCATTTACGAAATCATATCAAATTACGGAAAATAAATGCTTGTTATGTAGCTACTAATGGTTTGCTGTATACCACCACATACATATATCTACATGTAAAACAGATGGAGTTTGAACAAAAACCCGTCTCTAGGTTTGAGGTAGAAAGAGGAAAGCTTGTAATATTATTATTACATTGGTTTTCCCGTTGGTTTTGTATAACAAAATGATAAGCCCTGTTTTCCGACCGTAACGAACGGAGTTTATTCACAATACACAACTCAAAATGAAAATTTACCGTCAGCAGACAGTACACGATACCAAAATCGTTTGTACGTTACATGTTATGTATGTTCTCATGGTTGTGAAGATAACAAAATGGATCTAACAAGTGGTTTTTACTAAAAGAAGAAAAAAGAAAACTTTTAAAAAGAAAAATTTCGAATGTTCTTGTTGTTCTTTTATAATAAATAAAATACGTCTAGTGTGTTCGTGTTTTATAATAAATATTATAAAAATATGCGCGTAGACGACACGGTACTTTGTTAAGATTAGTAAAAATCAATTTTAAGGTAAGCAGCATACGAAACAAAGTAAAGAAGATAAATGGAAAAGTTTTCTGACAATGTTCCCGCCTTTTATATACATATATACATACATTAAACAATACACTCAACTACTTGAACATAATCTCAACTCAACCTCAGCACAGCCACATCATTCCATATAATTTCACCACTCGAGAATACATAAATTGTAAATTTTCTTCTTTTTTCTCTCTTCTCGACTTTCAGTTTGCAAATAAGTTTCAAATGAAAAACAAACTGTTTATAAATCTGGCTAAAATAACGATCTGAGATAATATATTATGCTTCACATACTTTAATCATTTTGTAATGTCATATCTTGACATACGGTGATGATGACAACTGGATAGAAATTAAAATGATTTTTTTTTTGTTAGAGCGATGCGTCGATCGGCCACGCCGACGATCTCTTCTTCTTCTTCTTTTTCAGCCTGTATCTATCCACTGCTGGATGTAGGCCTCTCCAACTTCTTTCCATTTCGTACGATCCATTGCCATTTGCTGGCAGTTTGTACCTGCAATATTCTTAATTCCGTTTGTCCATCTCTCTGGTAGCTCTCTATAGCTCGTCTTTTATATTGTCGCCAGTTCATGATCTTTTTCGTCCAACGTTCGTCTGTCCTTCTTGAGGAAATAAAACGCCGACGATAATACCCCGTAAGTCGATGTCAAACATGGCAGACGACAATTTTTGTCCCAAAATATCGCGGCTCCAAAGGCACTGTTCAAAAAGATTTTCTGTTGCTTCAATCTTAATACATCAAATTTGTATTGTACAGTCAGAGGCAGTGAAATTTCAGCATGAATTGGCTTCAGCTGTTTTACTATACTTGTTTATAAGGTTAAAGCTGTTACACGCAAGCGCGTGGTAGTGGTAAAACCTTATAAGCGCGTACAAACGTTTTGATTGTTTGAGTGGATCAGTGGAAAAATAGCTGAAGCAAATTCATGCTGAAATTTCACTGCCTCTAACTGTACTAATTTTTGCGTCACGCCTGCTATGCTAACACGCGATGATACCTCAACAATTTAGAACTTTTAGTCTGAAATACCCAGCCAAATAAACAACTTAATATGTGGAACTTAAGAGGCTCCGAGCGTACGCTGAAATTGTAGCCTACATTTCTGCGTTTTGAAATTTTTGATCGCTGATATCTTTTTACGAGAGCCCTTTTTGAAAAATGTACGACCACATTTTCGAGTAAAAATATGTCAACTTTGAATAAAAAATAAAATTGTCTGTGAAAGTTTCATGTGCTTTGAGAAAACTGTACCGATGCCTTAAATTTGCATCAAAGGTACACTTTTCTCAAAGTACATGGAACTTTCACAGACAATTTTATTTTTTATTCAAAGTTGACATATTTTTACTCGAAAATGTGGTCGTACATTTTTCAAAAAAGGCTCTCGTAAAAAGATATCAGCGATCAAAAATTTCAAAGCGCAGAAATGTAGGCTACAATTTCAGCGTACGCTCGGAAGCTCTTAAACAAAAAAATTGAATTTTCTTTGATCAATTCTTCATCGGATCCTCTCAAACCGGACACCAATTTCAGTCAGCTGAAGTAGCCCTAGGCCGCAAACTTTGGCCCAAAGTTTACAGCCTTGGTTTAGCTGTGCAGTCTGTTAACGGACACAGTGCTCTAATTTCATTTGGATCTAAAGATGCAGCAAAAGTTCGACAATTTCTTTCAAAAGCAATTAATATCAACTGAATTTGTGTCTAATTTTGCTTGAACAGCTGGTACCACTGCTTTTACGGTTTCGCCATACGTGCATGAGTGACTATGAAAGCCGCATATAGACGAATATGCAGTATGTTTATGTGTGAGGACCGTGTAGTAAAACAGCTGAAACAAACTTAGACACAAATTGTTTTAATATTAACTGTAATTTCAATTTCAATTATTGAAGGGTACGCTCTTAAGCGTTAGTATTAAAATCTTACCAATTTTGGCATTTGTAGGTCTCGTTTTAATTGCATCTTAATACTTTCATTTCTTGCGTTCAATTAACTATACTAATGAAAAAAATAATTGTTTGGAAAATGTATATAAAAAAATCAGAAAAAAATGATTTTCAAAAGGATACCCTACAAAAATGTTAATCAAATTTACTATTCCTTTTTTTTGAAAAACATAAGCCAATATATAAAAAAAATATACAAGGCGACTGGGCGACATCGGTTTATACGTACGGTTCATTGAAATAACCAAACCCTTTTTTTACTTCTCTCTAAAAATATAGGGATTTTTACTTCAATTACAAGTCTCCTTTATGTAAGTTTCAAAAAAAAAATTGTTTGATGGGCTTCGCAGACAGATAGCGCACCTCCTACAGTCCTACATATATATTTACTAATTAAAAGACGTTCCACAGATATCGTTTAGGTAAGGTCAACAGTATCCATTCATGTTACAAAGTTGTTTACATCCATAATTATTAAACAGAGGCAAAATTTGAAACGAATCCAGTCTTTGGATGTAGACAAGACGTGGTACTTTAGATACCATTTCAAAGTTTTTTTTTTTTTCATTTAATCCAGAAACTTTCCGTTGCTGGTTCCGAGTTACTATCACTTCAGTTTTAAGTCCGAAATTTTATGTTGAAAAAAGGTTGGATATTGAAGTAATTTTAGGTCAGCAAAGGGAACCGACAATTCTCAGTCGGCACTCTGGATTTATAACAGTTATGGAAATGTTCACTCGAAACAGTCGAGTATTCAATTAGAAACCCATCTTTGACATGCATCTTTTATAGTCATTCCCAATCTAAAATCCATACTCAAAGTACAGACTTTGCTTGGTCAAATACGTTATTGGAAATGTTAGCGTTCCGTGAAATTTCATCTACTTCGTTCACAATACACATCAATAAATCGCATCTTATCGTCGAAGAAAACATTTCCTTCAAACGAATGGAAACAACAACAACGAAAAAACATCCATTGCGCTTAGCAATTTAATTTCGCAGAAAAGTAAATCCGAACCGTTGTTGGTATATATATAGAGCAATACTCTAAACATTAAAATTAATGAGATTGTAACGAACACCGAAATCAATTCACGTTAGCAATCGATGTCAAGAAAAATGTTATTTTCGTCTAAAATCAGTCATGGCTTATGTATTTTTCGGAATATAGAATTTCGACAGACACTAATATTGGTTCGTATGGAGAATGTCACGTACGTCTGTACAGAAGCTTGTGAAGACAAATCATAGCGAAGATATTAATAACGATTATCATATGTAATGCGATGTCTATGCGGATAAGGGAAGATCTATATGTTATTATACTGCGAAAGTTTTCAGGACACAAAAAACTTAAGTTTACGGACAGCGATCACAGTCGGAAATGGTGTCCTTATCTCTTATTCAAAAATTGTCATATACACAAATTTTGTAATAAAAATTTCATAAGTGTTTCGGGGAAAAAAAGTAATTAACGTAGAGATAATCATAGAATCTGGAGTGAAAACGTTTCTTTTTTCCGTTATTTTTCATTAAAAACTCATATAAGCGATACAAGAACAACATTTATATCTACTACACCTTTCACAGAGTGCGGGGTATGAAATTAAGGTAAAAACTCTAGTTTTAATTGAATTAATATAGAAAGGGACTAACAATGTTTCTTTTTAAAAACTTAATTTGATTTTTTCTGCTCCAAATAGAAACGTAAATTTTTATGAGAAAAGTTTTGCATAAATTAAAAGTTTTTATCGCGAAAATTTAAATGACTTGGTGTTGTGTATTCTGTGTACAAAATATATGTCTGAAAAACAAATGTATGAAACGTAAACGATGTAATAAACCTATCCGTACGACTTTGTAGTTTAAAGCCATTCGATTTATACGATTTTGAAGTGTGTGTTTCCGAATGAATCATGTTTCCTTCGGTGCTATCGTAAATCAATAACCGTTCTCAAGTGAAATATAATACGAGCAAGCGAAAATAATATCATTATTTTCACGACGATAACCGTCTTAACATATTATCGGACATAAAAAGAAATCGGTATTATGATACCGTCGTCGTCGCATAGCTACGAGCACGATATAACTAATTACCACGCGAATGTACCATCAAAAGACAAATAGCATCACGCCGACACGGACGCGACGTTTTTGCAGACACAAGTAGCAAAACATCAAACGATAATTCAGGCGGTTCTCTCTATTCTTCATTTTATTCGCTCCAAGCGAATCAGTGAGTGAGTCGAATCGGAAAAATGAGAATAGAAACTTTCAATGGATTTTCGAGCATAGCATCTTCGATCAGCCTATTGAATCAATCGTCTCGGTAACGATAGTTCTCGAAAGATATATTGGAAAAGAATTTCGCTGGTGAAAAAAGAATCCGACACAATTGGTAAGGGGGGATTGTATTTTGATATTCATATTGATGTTTGTAAAGGACAGGCTGCGGTCAAACGAAAGTAAATGCTACCGAACTGAAAATGATAATAAAAAAATAGAAGCGAAAACAACAACAAGGATTACAGTGGCACAGCCATCATTACAGTATACACCTGTGTCTGCGACTGACGGTCACAAAATATTGAAATATACATAAACTCGTATACCGAACTATGGGGGTTTTTAACAAATAACAAATAATGCCTTTGGGAGTAAAAATTTTCCATAATATGGATGTGCATACAGTTTCCATTTTATATTTTGAAGTTTATGTCTCTCTACTACATAGACATGTTGTTACACAAATAAAATATCCGTTACATTGTATACACATATTAAAATATGCAGTGTACGTGAAACATATCCAAAACTCCTTTAACATACCTGGTTTTGTTCGTGAAATAGCCCAGAGATTTATTGACGTTAATGCTCAGGATTCAGATAGAGAGTTGTATAAACTAGGGGATATATACTTAAACTCAACATGTACCCACCGACTGGATCCTTACTTGTCCCATGCATATAATATTCGTATACATTTATCGTTTTCTAACCTACCCCCCATGCTATGTGTAGATGGTATACGGATAAACATATGAACATTATGTTGTTGGTTTTTTTTTATTTCGTAAATAAATATAGATCCGATTGTGTTTTGTTGCTGTGTGCCAACGTCTATCAAACAGTGTTTATAATATGTATAAAGGGCCATCACATACGCTGCAAAACACCGATATCTGGAAAAGTTTCACGAAAATTTTTGCTTTTCACGAAAGAGGATGAAACAGAGAGGAAACAAATACTGTTAATTGATATTGCCTATGGTTAAATTTCTTTCATAGCCAATTTATGTAACTGCTAGTTTGGCCGTATAAAATGTCCTACGCAATATGGTATAGAAATTGTAGACCCCTTTAGCAGTTATTTAGTGGCGGCAACAGGATCTGTCGAAATTATCAAAAAACGAAAAGAAATTGACATGCAACTGTCACTTCAAATATTGTTCTCAATTTTTCTATGTTCACTTTTTCGCAATTGGAAATTCATCAATTGATACACGACTAGGGAAAATTGTGTCACGGGCTGAAAGCAGATGGGAGTAAATGTTGGCAAATATTTGCCAATGGAAATGTCGCGTAAATACGACTAAAGGTTGAGAAAGTTAAATGTAATGATAATGACAGTGCAAACGTAATGTGTACAATGCAAATAAATGCTGTCACCCCATTTTGGCCAGTGAATAGCCCCTCGCCTGATACCCTACGGAAGAATTTTAAAATTGTCCGTTCAAAATCGATTTAAAATTTAAATTTGGTGTAGCTGAACAAAGAACTACAATTGAAAATTCCAATTCGGCTATGTTCGGTCCACCCGCATTATAAAAACGTTTGCCCGGTCCGAAAGAATTTGTCCTCTACACTTTTTAGGTCTTACAGGACGGTACATTCAACTATATTCATCGAAACAAGAAAAAAATATCGTAAAATATTCGTATAATATCAGATATTAGTGACCGAGTGATAGTACTGCAGGTGCACGTGATGTTGAATTTATGAATCTGCTCAAGATTTCAATTTTCATTAGATAACATCAGAACACCTCAGTTGTTGTATCAAACATATTGAAAATGTTACGCAAAGATCAACCTCACCATTTTACCATAAATTAATTTCATAGTTGCGCTTGGTGTGCCACGAATACTCAACAAAAACGATTGGTGAAAATTTCTTACACTTGTTGTAATATGTGTACTTGAAACCCATAAAACCATAACGGGAGTGTGATGAGAACGTGTGTTTCGTAGCTTTCGAGAAAATAGCAACACGTAACGATGCATACGTATATACAATAAATAATTTAAACATTATGTGACAACCGAGATTTTTCATCTGGGCATTTAGAATTTCGGTTTCGAAACGATTTATCCACAAGTTTAGCGAGTGTAATGGAAAATTCAGTCAAATGATACGAATGTCGGGTGTTTTGTCGATTACAATCGAGTGTAACGCTTCAGTTGGAGACAGTTTTGACGATGTGATTTTGGTTTCACTAGGAACATTTTTGTAATAGTAGGCTACATTGGATGCTGCGACAGTAATTCATTACTGACATTTGAGTTTTTGAGCAACGAGCTTCGGTGATTATCTTTTTGACGAATGTAGAGTTTGTATATTCGAGCTAAATGTGAGGTATACTACTACACTTGACGAAAAACAGTTGCCGAAGCAAGTTACACGAGTGAGTTAGCGAGTATCACAAAGTTGTTTCCGAAGTAATGAAGTACGTAGCAACATCAAATGTATTCTGGTTTACCGACCCATGCGAAACTTGATTGAAAGTTGAAGAAAATGAAAAAAAAAATATCTGAAAATAGTACAACTGTAATGGATCATTTTCGCAGGTGGCAAATTGCTGTGTAATGGTCAACTTTGGTACGGGGCAGGTAGTAAAATATTGTGTTGGAATATTCGTTTCTAGCATTTAAATAGATCATATAAACTCAGGTGTAAACAGCCATCGCTCTTTTTCCGTTCACCTGCTAAATGATTATAAAGTATGAAGACGAAGAGTAATATGTAATAATTACCCACCGAGCAATAATTTTAATTTGAAAAGCCGAAAGATGTTTTAATGTAGCATGTAGAATTTTATCAAATTAATTTCATGTTACCCAAAAGTCGAAATTGACATCAGCGTGTGTACATATACAGATACAACACACTTGCAATAATAATGATCTATAAACAGGGAAATTTCCATACGCCCTAAAACAAAACAATAAACCTCTAATAAGCTTATATTCATAAAGTCGAAGCCATTACCATTACCATCGAGAATTGAAATCACACTCTGGCAAAAATTTGTTGATATAAAATAGACTTTGTTATTATACTTAAAATTGTAACCAGGGAAAATGCCAAAAGTAATATTAAATTAATAATTTTGTAAATCACTGTGTCATGCATAAATGAATAAAAATTAAAATTATTTTCTGCTCGAATTTTCAAATATTGAATATAATTACAAAATACTTGTTGCCTATTTGTCATACACTTAAGAAGGAAAAATAAATTGGCTTTGGTGTTTTCCGCCTTATCTGCCGAAAGCATCAACACTCCATTAATTGATTGAAAACATAAGATTGTAAGCATAAAAGGGAATTTTAGGCTCTTCTCTTGACGAGCAGAAAGAAGAAGAAAAAAATCATTTCCTTGTAGAAAAGCGAGATATTTTATTCTATTTGTGTTTATATAATATCTAAACCGTCAGATGTTTGGGAGGGTTGCGGAGATATTGTGCTTTATATATTGTATTATTTGAAGTAAGAAATCTACGTGTTGATGGAACGTACACATATTGTGAAGATGATTCTGTAATTGGCAGGTGATTTAATTAATTTTAAATGTGTACTACAGTTCGGTGAACGTTGTCGATATCGAAGTGTGGTGTGGCTTATGGTTTAATTGAAGTTAACGACGCCTCAATCGCAAAGGATCATTTTTCTTTATTTTGAAGCGATAAACTTTAGAATAATACTGATAGAATAACACCTTCGTAGAACTCCTTTTAATAGAACATTACTATACCAGGGAAGTAATTTGATATTTCCAGATGAGTAAAAGTATCCGCGGGCTCTTACTCATCGTGATACGATATATCAAAATATTTCCTGAGTGTAGTTTTACTTTATGAGCGATGCAGCGATGTTATGACCTAGGGAAGGCCACTTTTCATCACTCGTAACAAGAAATACGCGTCGATAAACAAGGCCGACAATGGAATTTCATATATATTTTTTAAGGACGCTATTGAGTGTGCAACGATGGTGGCCAAGTAAAATTGAAAAGGTTGTAGAGTGATTTCTTTGTTAATGTTGTTGTGGTTTCGTCACATTATGTTCCTCAGGAGCAGAAAACGTCATTTGCAACTCGTGATGAAAGTGGAATTCGTAAGCTTGTCATACTCGGTTTCGCCTTGTTAGGGCAAGGTTACATGACTATTGTGATAGTCCCAAAAATGTCAACTTTTCATCACTCGTAACAAAAAAATCTATTAACCGCGACAAATTACAATCGCGGGGAAAAAGAATTCCTTGTTTTTAGGGCTCGATACATCCGATAAAGCCAATAAAAATGACCATAAATCAATAATGTATTGCTGGTGAAAAATCAGAATCAATTTACACTTTTGTGATCCCTGATCTGCAGCAAAATGTTTTCAAGATCAACAGAACGAACCCTAATATCATTAACATTATTATTGAAACGTTGTGTAAATTTATGGAACACAATTCTAATCATAAACCATAACTAAAACTACTATTAAGTAATGTTAATAGAATTGGTAACCGTAACTAAAATTTTAATGAATTTTTGTTACAATTAGATGCAAACACTCAATTCAAGACGAATGTACGGGTAATTCGCTCGGCTAAAAATTATATTTTCTTGAACAACGTCTTGAGGCGAACATAAATTCTAACGTGTTATGGCTTTTTAATCTATTCGAAGAAACTACTTTTTTTTTGCTTTTCGTTATTTAATTTTATACGCTACAAACACTAATTATTTCATTGACTTTGATGTTAAATTTATGTTCTGTAGCTGGGTAGGTATAGCGCACGCAAAGTCGAATAGGAAACGCAATGCAATTATTACGTTTGTTTTGTAATCTATTTACCGGAATTTCTAACAACAGTTAACAAATAATACAAAACATTTACTGTGCGTTTTGCGTCTGGTGTGTTGTGGAGACACGAACCCATAATTCAAAACATTTCAATCACAATGTATATCTAAATCCTCAGAGGTTCGATCGATTGACATACACACATATATATGGAACTTATTTCACTTGTTCATTTATTAATAATTCCCAAATCTAGTTCAACAACTGATGACTGTATTATCTTAAAAACAATATCCATAAATCGACTTTTACAAATTGTAATGTTCCTTTGAGGTAAGTACAAATCATGGAATCTATTTCGAAACACAAAAGTAATTGGAAATATCGATTAATTATAGCATACACAAAGGTTTGGAATTACATTATCTGCCATTTGTATTTAATTTATCTACATAACCACTTGGGGTGGATTATTTGTGTATTGTAGACAAATAACTAGGCACAATTATATTTGATCAAATAAATTATTTAATTTATCAACATCAACGTTTACGGCGTAGTTAGTGGTTACAAGTTACAACAGTTATAACCGAACAAAAATATTTTCAACAGGTCTAAGTGAAACATAATTGTTGCACAGACTTTAATTGGACCATCATCAGTTCATAATATGTAAGTCCATGAAAGAGTTTCCAGAATCCATTGCTGGTGATATTTTTATCGTCTGTTGAAGTGTACAGTAAACTGAAAGAGGCAGGACTTCCAACCTGTTAGCACATTTTGAAAGTAACAAATCAGGCATTCAATGTATACATGTTGTATCGGTGATTTTGGTAAACCACCCACTATGATTGTATAACCATTGACTTGTATACACCAGGGACTACTTTTCGGATATTTGTGTCCATATTTTGCGAATCTTTCAGCATTGATCCAAATTTTCAAAAAACATTTTTTGTTATTATATCGGAAAACCAGGGAAATTTTCGTAAAAAAAATATGGGAAAACCATTTCCTAAAAAATAGTCCCTGCAATAAACATACATTGCCCAAATAATCAAGTAAAATCCAGAACCAAACCTACAAATTTAGATGTCTGTTCGAGTATTCATGACAAAATGATTAGTTTGATTCATACAATCTTCATGTAGAACTAAAGGTGTATAAATGTGGTACTATTATCGCATTAAGCCTTATATGTGCTATACAGGTGCGGCCTAATTGCTATCTTATAGATAATGTCCCATTGTTATTGTTAGTTGTGAAGTGTTCGACCATGTTTCAGAGAACAATTTAAATTGAGGCTTTATCATTTTCTCTGTACTGAGGAATTCCCGTTTCTATGTTACGAGTCCAGCAACGTTATTCTCAGCTGTTCGGCCATTCATCTGCTGTCGACAACGATAATAAGAATAAGCAATGAGCTGTGGCTATCCTATGTATATGTACAGTCGGAGAAAAGTAGATTTCGGGATTGAGACATCATCGTTTTTCTGTATTCTCTCATTTCGCATGTTATTTCAAATGGCAATTGAGAGAATTAGAGAAATGATGATATCTCTAAAAAAAACCCGAAATCTTTATTTCTTCGACTGTATAGCGAAATGTTTGATAAAAATATTGAAATGATAGACGTTGTATTGAACACTAGAAAATAGTTTAAACCAGGCATGAGCGCCGACGGAGAAACCTCGGCGGCGGCTAGCCGAAAAAAAATTCTCGGCGGCGGCGAAAAAATCGGCTTGAGCCGGCTTAAAACGGCTTGGCTGGAGGTTCCTTTTAACTTTTTTTCAAAATAAAAGAGTTTAGATAAATTCATGGAAAATGAACTAGTAAGCATGAAAATGAAATTGTACGGAAAGCGAAAATGTAGGTAGATTAGGTTGTTCAAAGTGCAAGTGGAACTGGTCTTGTTACAAGCAAGTCTCTAAGTCTAAGGTTCACTAACACGTCAAGTTTTATTGCCTCAAAACTTGAACTAAATGGAAAATCATGCTCCGGTACACTCATTTAACTCATTTAGAAAATGGTATTCGAGAAGAAATCGAAAGCTCACGAAAATCAAGTAAAAATTGAAAAGAAAAAAAATCGAGAAAATTCGCAAAGATCGATAAAGTTTTCTCAAATTTGTGAATTAACTGATTGTGCGCCTTCGGCTCGTTCCGCAAAGGTCATACAACAAACTTAGAAGCGAGGACGTAATATACCATTCTGGAAAATTCATGAAAATTCAAGAAAATTTTCAAAATTTTCTTAATTTTGAAAAAAAAAAATTCAAAATGTACTTGAGCTGCTTAGGATCAACAGGAATCTCGGTTTTCAAAATTATTTCACCCATTCACCTTTCGAAATCTTTATTTCATTTTCCAGCCGTTTCAAGCCGGCTTGAGCCGTGTTTTTGGCACCGGCTCGGCTGCGGCGCGGCTTGCTCAAAAATGGCCGGCGGCGGCTTAATCGGCGGCTTAATCGGCGGCTTATTTTCGGCGGCGCTCATGTCTGGTTTAAACGAATGAAGTGACAGATTTAATGATTTTCTTTTCTATCCGTTTTTCTAGAAAGCTTTGAGCTACGAATTATGTCATTGTAGATAGTAATCCAGTACAATATTACCGAATGCTTTCCACAAACTCCGTTGTTTTTTTAATCGAAAAACTAATTTCACCAGGTTGAAGGGATGTTGACTGAACGTCAAAGAATGTGTCAATTGGTGTATCCTTATGTCGTTCACAAAAAAAAAAAAATCAATGAGACCGTTTCGTCGAAACAATTTTAGTGTGTGCACGTGTTCGCAAATCTGTCCCACCAAAACGTATAGCCGAAATGTTACAAGATGATAAAAAAAAACTCTGCAATAATCGCTCGCATTTTTATTTGCTCGAATGTTGAACTAAAAAACAATTTCCGCCATAAACTGTATTTGAGACAAACCGAAAAACAAAAAGCAAAAAATGAAAACTCACTTCAAAAACATTTTCCATATAATAAACCGTAGGAATTCCATTTCGTATACATATATATACGGTTTGCTCTCAAATTCAATCAATTTAAATGACTTACAAAGGCACGCAACTCTTCTTCTCTTCGCTGTGTTTGCTTGCTATAAAATTCCATCCGAAAAGTATATTTATTCAAATTGAACTCGTACAAACCCGCACTAATAAACGACTTAGTTGATTGAAAATTAACCTCTTTTCCTCAATTAAATAATAATGATTTTTGAAGAGTTCCGACATATTTTTTTTTTCAAATAGATTCTTTTCTCATATTATATACTCACTTTCGAGTTGATTTTAGACGCGGACTATTCGAACACGACATCATGCACCAAACGGAAGAAGTGTTAATCAATGCTAGAGAGCAGTGACGAAATGCGTTTAGATTGTACGTATAAGATAGACACAAAATTGTGCGCTGTGTTGAAAAGGGGGGTAACGTATGATTGATAATGAATGTGTACACACATTCATTGGAAACCAGTATATTCAAATTCATACACTTAAATAGAACAGGAGATATAACACTTCACTGTTTAAAGTGCATTCATTAAATGCAACGAGTATGAGACTTAAAAATTTATAAAAATGAATATTGATGAATTTCAAACAAACGAAAACCATACATAACATTCAGAAAATTAAAAAAACGATTCCTATAAAAGTGACGTGATTTGGGACGAAATGAAAGAATTGGTAGATTCTATGAAATCATTTTATAGGAAGTGTCACAACGAGTAATTTCATCATCTCTCGACCAAAACGCAACAGATAAATTAAAATCAGCGACTGTGTGCTTAGTCGAAACATTTCGTTCTGTATATGGTGCATGCATATTCTGTATGTCGTTGATGCTGGCAACTTGGCTATGTTTCAACACGTTGGGAAGGCAAACGTTAATAAACTAACTACTACATTCTTATTTCAATGCAAATTCGTGTCATAGACATAATAGCAGCAATTTACCTCTTAGCTAAACAGACACAGATAAATTTTCTGGCAAATCCTCAAGCGTTACCTGTTTGATGTATGAGAGATGATAGATTATGATTGCGTTTTTCGTTAAATTAAAAATAAAAGAATTGGACAAGTTTAAATGGCTTTAGTGGACTCTAATTGGGTAATATGATGATAGAGTATTATTTGTCACATTCAGCATTCAGTTGTTACACTCGCACAGTTTGTGTGCGAGTGCCGGCTATTTTTGAAAAATTAGTCTATGTCATTTGATTTCCATATGATGGATTCTTAGAAACGAATAATCGACAGTGTGTGCTATCTAATGTTTCCATTTAGCAAAAACGTTTGCGATTTGCATATTTTGCAAAATTGGCAATTCGAAATTAAAATCAGAAGTACGTAAAAAGCATATGTGTAAATATACATACAGTAAAGTGTAGAGTAAACATTGTTAAGCGGTCGCAATGCACATTGTGTAGCTGAGGTCTTTGTGTATAAAGAAAAATATTCGAGAAAAAAAAATCAAAACCGGATTAGCCCTCCGAACTTCAATGTTCACGAGATGAAACTAATATATAAGCCGAACTGATGTTATGAAGATAGTTGTGCTCTGTTATAATTCTTCAAACAGAAGACTCTCTGGTTTGTGGAACTAACCATCTTCTTTTATCTGAGAATACTTACATTTCTATTTCAATCAGAATAAATATTGAAAATAAATCTTAGATAGAGACTTACCTAATTCAGTCGAAAAATTTTACGCATTTGACTTACCTAAAGTATAGAAAGAAAGAAAAAACAAATTAGTACGAGGTAAATAACCAAATCGACTTACTTCAACCGATAATAATTATTTAAGAAAACAATCATATAACGATTAATGCCAACAATATTGACGTAATTCGCAACTTTTTCGATCTAACACCTTAGTTAATAACAAGAAGAAGCTACCTTGAAATCAAATCTCAATGTGAACTTATGAAAATCAATTCAACTCAAATAAATAGTAGAGGGACATGTCGTCAAAAGAGAAAAGAAAAATGACTTGCGTTTCTACTGTGTCTAAATAGAAGTTGATTATGGGGTTGACTTTAGATATTATTAGTACCCGGACAATAACTAAAATTAGAAATTTTTATATGTTTACCAAAAACCAGAGGTAAAATGTAAATAGAAGAAGAACCCCACAAAGTACAAGTACAAGTGTTGTGCAAGAAAAAATGAAGTACAAGACTTTCTTATGCTCAGCTCAACTATGTAATTGAGTTAATAGTTAAATGCAGAAAAAGGACACGTCATTTTAGCGAATTATAAAAAAATGTTATTTAATCTCTTTAGCTCCGAGTCTAAAGGCCTGAAGATGTCAATAGAAGCTTTTTTTAGATAAACTATTCGATATACATAGCTAAATGAATGACATTTACTTTTTCTTATAATTCGCTAATTCATGTAAGGTGTCTGGTTCTGAAATAAAATTTATATTTTTGCAAAATCTTTGATGAAAATTATAGTAGGTAATCGAATAAACGGATCGCTTTATATGGCAGACCTGTTGATCTGTGGCCTTGAACAATTCTAGTTAGTCTACTAGTGAAACCTCGTACCCCATAATCACGTTTTTGTTGAACACCAGTTAGGAACGCTAGGAACAAAATGCTCCCATACTAATAACAATACATACGTCGATTTTCCAAACGAGACTTTATAAATTTATGTATCTTTTATACCAATCTTCGAATGCTGAACGAAGAAAAAAAAACGAAATAAACATTTCTTTTGTATATAAACGGTTACAAGAAACCGGTTATTTTAATTGAGCATTATATATCATGGTGGTAACCATTTTAATACATAATTGTGCTGTGTGGAAACTGTCTGAGAATTTGAAGATGATTTTGTAATATTGAAAAGTGTGGGTTTTTTTCGCTGTGTGTTTATTTATGTATATATATATATGTGTGTGTGTGTACTTTTTGTTTCTTTGACTTTGACTTTATCGACATTGTTCACCTCCTCTACGTTCATAATAAATGTTTATAGGAATCGTGCGTTTTGATTTCAAGAATCGTACATACAGACAGTACTCTCATTTCATACCGACGACTCTAATAAATTTCCTTTCGATTTCTATACAATTATAAATGTATCAACGAATGCTACGAAACTCGTTCTAGAGAAAAACAAGCATTGTGATTCAATGGCGCACTGTTCTGCACTGTTGTGCAGTTTCATTTTTGATTCACTATATATTATGCAGCGTTGGTTTTTTTTATATCTGCCTTATTGTATGCAGAAGACATCAAGGAAAATGAAAAGACCACTGAGATGACCATATGATAATGTCATCGTCCCGTCAGTAAAATGCAAGACATGAACACAAGACTGGAAAATATTATTGTACAAAGGCATGTTGTTTTATCGTCTTTTAATGATCAAATATTTACGTACATTATCTAGACGACTATGGTTCCATCATCGTCATCAACAACAAAAATATTTTTGTGTAAAGTTTTAAGAGTTTGTTAGGCTATGAATATCCCTACATCTTACCGGTTCGCGCTATATATATATATATAGTCAACCAACTTCTTTTAACATGAAAAAAAATCCGAAAATTTAATCGAAAATTCTTTTGTCATTGTGAGTGCATTCTTCGGGGAATATCAATTAAAATCTATTCCTTCCACAGAGATATTTTTAGCCCCGCGCGAAACGCAGTTAAGATAGCTTTATGTCGCAGAATTTAGTTCTTTGGTCCATCTTAGTATGTGATAATTTGGGCAAATACTTGTTGCTGGGTTTTTAGAATTGATTAATGGAAATAAGGCAATATAAGCAGGGCTTACTTTAGAGAATTTTAATTCTGAAAATTCCGAAAATTCTGAAAAAATTCCGAAAAAGTTCAGAAAAATTCTGAAATAATTTTTCGGAATTTTTCAGAATTTTTTCGGAACTTTTTCAGAATTTTCGGAATTTTCAGAATTAAAATTCTCTAAAGTAAGCCCTGAATATAAGTGCGGTAGGTTCAGGGAGTAACACTGCCTATATCAGAAAGACAAACGCGAAAGTAGTATAAGATTACTTCAGGACACTCGCAGCAAAATAGCCCTGTTAGAAGTCTTTTCGCCTACATTTTTGATGTAATAGTAACAAAATGTACTATTTATTTACGCGAAACGTTCGAAACAGATCGATCTTCAAGACCTGGAAAGTCTATTTCCCCTGGTAGGTGTGAGTCGCATATATAGCTCTGTTACACGGAAACTGTAAACCTGTTCACATGTTTTTACTTTTAGCCTCACTCATAACATCAGTTCAAAAAGACATGCTAATACCAACTAATTATTAATTTTCCAATACTTGAAATTAGCCTGTTCTCAGTCTTCCTTATGATAGACTTTAGGTAGGATAACAGAATGATATCACGAATAACAGTAGATTAATAATCCATGGAAGAGCTGTATCCGAAATTGTTTTCACAATCACGATCAAGAACATTCTCCAAGGTTTGGGTCACATAATGGATAATGTGTGACCGTGGTGGACTTCTAGTTACCACGTCGTTAAAAATATTTTCCGTCTTCTACAAGGCTTTCTAGCTCTGAACAAAAAGCAGCAAAATATTTTTTTTTGGTAAAAACAACTGTAAATTGGAAATATAAATTGAAATGATTCGGAGAGGTTTCCGACATTCACTCTGCAATAAGCCTGAAGCAATGAATTGTACCGCTTTTGTTTAATTATATCATCACAGAAAAAAATGATCCCCACAAATGACTGAAAGAACAGAAAGGAAGACATTTACCGAAAAAAAGCCCCGACAAAATCAAATGATAACATAATTATGAAATATAAAGACTTAAAATCACAATTTCCATTCGGAAACAAATGTTTTTCCTCCATAATAAAGACACATACACATATATCTACGTATATATACTAATTATGTTCAAAAATGTCGTAGGATTTCCACCGACTCATTCAAAATCTCATTTAAGTTTTCCCTTTAATTGTCTTCATTCTGTTATATAAGTACGGGTTTTTTTTCTGCTTCTCCATTCTACTTCTTGCAATCCATTACTAAGAAATAATGAATGAACAAGATGTGACATAATTGTTTTATAATTTATTTTTCTATTTAATTTTGTTTGTATGTTAAAGGCATAGATTGATATTATACTCAAGATAAAATGAAAATCGCTTTAATTACGAAGGTTTTAATTCAATTTTGAAATGGCATAACTGGTAAATTATAATATCCCGATCCACTCGCCTTTTTTTCCACCCCTCAAATTAACATTGTTTCGGGTCTTTACGTAAATCAGTCGATTAATGGACAGTAAATTGATGTATATTCATTTCTCGCAAATAATAATGATCCAATTTGATTTTTTTCCTCCTTCCTTTCGTGATGTTGATTTTTGATAAATGTATTAATAAAATGGGAAAATTAAATGATTTCGATGGTATAATTGGTAATTGCATCTTTTATTTACAGGAGAGACGAAAGAAAAATATTCTGCTCCATTCAACGATTGGATCTGCTTTATCTCCGGCTATGTTGCGCAAATAAGAATATGCCCTTAAAAATTCATAAGTAAACGAGAGAATGATGCTACTACATCCCTTTGATAGAACAATGATATTACAATGTAACATGTGCAATACGTGATTTACTATTCGAAAATGCATTTCTTCTGTGAGAAGGAAAAATCCCCTACAATATTGTCAATAAATGTATAGAAAGTCAAGTCATATATCGACGGTACGAGTTTATACACACATTGTATGTGCTTATGTTCTTTGTGAAATTGTTTTATGTGCGTTTTTTTTGAGCGTCTCATTGTACTTACGGAGAGGAGAGATACCTTTAATTCATAAATATTTCATTTTATTCTGTTTGAATTTCAAAAATTTTATTGAAAAGCTTTCAAAAACATTACAAGATAATAATAATTCTTCACTTTTATATAAAATATTTTAAAATTTAAATGAAAAAGCAATATCTTCTTTGCTTTCATGTTGAATTTATATCTTTGTACGGTGTGTTCTTCAAAAGTTTTTGAAGAGAAAAAGGTCTGCATTGAATATGAGAATACGAGAAACTCCTATACAACCTTCTTCCCATTTTTCCATCTATCTATATAAATCGCACAATTTCCATTTTGGATATTAGATTTTTATAAACAAGAGCCTGAATAAACTATTGTTTTGTCAGATTACTCACGCTGTGCTTTCTATTTCTCAAAGACCTTATTATAATACTCGGGGGACAGATATAAAATGCCTTTTCCTGTAATATTTTAAAAGCAAAATATTAAATTCGATTTGCGTCCAATAAAGCAAGAAGTGAATTTTTTTATCTTTATTTTAAAGAATTTTCTTTTAAGTGCCACTCATATGAATACGTAATGAGACGCGAATTATTGGCACAAAGAGAGCAAAGCATTTTAGCTAAGTCTGATTATTTCAAATCATTTCCTCTATGTTCGACAAACAGTCATATATGATTTATTGTTTGTATTGTTTATTTGTGAAAACACTTAGCGAATTTTAGCAAAATAAACAACGTTACGTAATTGCCAAAATAGGGACTTACTTAAAGTCTGGCTGGCTTTTAGACATCAGCATAAAGTGCCTAAATATAAATTGAATAAAATGTTGCTTATCTTTCTATTAACTTTTAGAGATCGTGCAATGAAAACGTTCACATTTTTTTTCAGTCATCTCCATCTCTCATTCACATATTTTTTGGTACACTACCTCCCTGCATCGAAAAACAAATCTCGATGTCAATGTCTACCAATAAATTTCCAATGAACCAACAAAAAATTCGGTTTGTCGGCCTATATTCGATTACAAGGAAAATTTAAAGGGTCATCAGAAATTTCCATGTACGTCACCTTATATCCAGTCCGTTAATGTATTTCAGGATTTGTAAGCATTCAAATTATACGCAGAAAAAGAAGTTTTTTTTTGGAATTACATGGATTTAGGGCATTCTCTACATCACAATTCTACAGTAACCAGACCAAAACTGTTTAGTTTACATAGGACATTTACAACTAGTAAGCTAGTGAACGGTCAATTGGACAATTGGTGTTGTCATGTTGTCTGAGCTTGTAGAATGTTCGCTTTTTTGATTAATTTATCAAAGGAATTTTACGCTGCAATTTTTTATGCGATTTCTTGAGTGGACGAGAAATTTTGGTTCTCACGCGGATTCAAATGTCTATCATTTGTATTTTTGGTAAAGAAATGTCGGATGGTACAACACAGCTATAGTAAGAATATCAGATAATTTTCAGAGACTTATTTAACTTATTAACTTATTTAAATAAGGAAGAAACGGAAAGAGAGCTCCAGTTTCAGATTATTTTATAAATTTAATGGAAATGGATTTGTACTAATTTCGGGAAAACGAGAGAGGAACAATGAAAACCTAACACGGCATAACGTTTTCGCAAGCAAATAACTTTTATCCACACATTAATAACCATTTTTTTTATTACATCAATAAAAATCGAATCAGAAAGCAATCCCATTCATCATAAATCCAAATTATTTGTGTTTATACGCACATGCAACGTACATCTTTCATTGATATAATAAAAAAAAGTCCTTAATAAATAACTTCTCTATTACGAATTACGATATTCTCAACCCAATGGTTAAAAGGTGTTAAAAAGAGCATAAAAACGTTTATATAATTGATTTACAGCGATTATGGAAGATTTATAGCAGCACATTTTTGCACACCAACAAAAATATCTTTATATTGTTATTATTGATGGCATTTATAAAGATCCCTTCAAGATGAATTCAATTTTTCATTTTATTTCCTCAATGCTATTTTACCCGGTATAAATACATTTATATATAGCATTACACATAGGATAACTAACAGAAGAAACGTAATTTAATTTTTTTTTTGCTTTCGCTCTCTCACTCTCTGTAAATTATATCATTGAGAGGTGGGGGGGGACATTGAAATTATTATTCTTATTTATTTCCATTTAAGATTCTTTTTTTTTATTGAGTTTCATATTTTTTTCTTGTTGCTCATTTTTAATAGGAAAAGGATATTAAATTATATTTTTCTAGAAATTTGAACGAATAAGAAGAGAAAAAAAATATCTCATTTTACATCATACGAAAACGAATGAAAATATAATTTTTCATGCAACAATGCATTTTCTCCATTGAGTGGAACTTTTTTTTCTTCCTTCTGCTTTTTTTTGTTGCTCTGTTGTATTGGCTCGATAAATACGTATTATTATCGTTTCAATTTTTGATATTATTTTGTAGATTAAAGTTGAACTTCTTATGGGCTCAATTTGGTTTCCGACTGAATATACTTCTTTTTTTTCCTGTTCGCTTCACGTCAAGTCACATTACATTTAATATGGATGTCCTATATACACATTGTACAAACCTAATCATATCAGATTCGTGAATGAGATACACATGAACAGAATGTGCAATTTCCGTTCTGGCATAAATCTTCTCAACTATAAAAGGTTTTCGGTATATATTGTGTTATGTGGTACGTCATACGTTAGCTGTGTTATTCATGCGGCCAAAAACGACATTACAGTGAAAAGAAGCAGAGTGAAAATGTAGGAAAAGGTTTACTTTTTATGTCTTGAAGCAACCAGAAACTTTCCTAAAAAAAAAATGAAAAACAAATTTTTGAACGCATTGATTTCTTGTCTTATACATCGATTAGTTGTTAAAAGACTGGTGGTGACAATGAATCCGCAAAACATTTTCAAATAACTTAAATTTAAGAGGGTGAAATAATCAGAGCTTTATTGAAGAAGCAACAACCCCTTTCGTCAAACAAACCACTTGTACGATCCGCGACAAAATATTTTCATCACAAAGTTGTTAGTTAATTAATTTAAGTGAGTTTAAGAAGTATCAGTCCTCAGTCCAATGGCAATGACGTTCCAAAGGCACGAGGACGAGTGAAACACTTATCGGTATACCATCCAAGCCGTCATAAATGTACAATTTATTATATATCTTTTTTTGACGAACCACAATTATACTGATTATTGGATTGTGTTCAGATAATAAAAGCAGCATTACCGCAATAATTTTAAAAATATTCACAATTTTCTATTAAAAATTGTATGGCCAGTTTATCTGCTACTGAATTATTCAAACAACGATCAACACGCAATGACTACCGTTTTATAGCACTAGGTGCTTTGCATCTTCACATTTTCATTGTATCCCCGTAGCACGCACATTGTAAAAAAATATGAATCGAATTTATTATAAAAAAAAGCTACAAAAAAGCTGATCGATTAACACATAGTACATGCATACGTAACCGTGTGGAGTTACAGTAAAAAAAAGAAGTGAATTCATAAATGCCTTAGTATTAGCTGTGGTTCCCATCCTTGTTCTAATTCTATGAAACAGAAATACTAAGAAAGAGATAGCATTAATATAATGTATGGTCTACTCAAACTTACGCCGAGTGGCAATAGTATATTTTGTCACGAGTGATGAAAAGTTGAATTTTTCGGTACTGGTCTTAAGCGGTATGACATGGCATTAGGGAGATTGGGATTGGGAATTTGACGTAAAACTTGAAAATTATAAACTGACTAGACAGTTTGCACAAATGATGTATAATAATTAAGTCAACTTATAAGCTGGAAATTATAAGTAACCTTCCAAAACGTCTTGTATAAAGATGTGAGTGATAATTTTCAACTTATCAGTTGACTTATAAATTATACGTCATTTGCGCTAACTGTCTACTTTCCATGTACATTGTGTGGATAATTTCCGTATAATTTCCATGATCTACGTCAACTTATCATGAAAAGTGAAAATCGAGACCTCCCTATTGTGATGGTGAAATCGTGAATGTTATGCGTTTTTTACGCACCTACGTGACACAATTTTTATTTCCCAAAGCGAACTAATATGCGAATAATAAAGTGTAATGGCAAAAATTCATTAAAATTGATTAAAGTTTCAGAACAGTGGACTGTCGACATGAATCACTGCTACGATAAAAGATAAATATTGAGCTTATTCGGATGTAGTCCGCTCGAAATCATTTTGAATATAATTTAAAAAAAAAGTTTTCCAAAGTTTTCCGTTCTGAAAATATCATACTGAAAGCTGTTGCTTTCGGGTATAATCGTCATGGGTCAAAAATATAATAGCGGCTATGGCAATAAATACCATTTTCAACTTTTTAAATATTATTTAAAAGACTTAGCAAATATCATCATGAGCACTTTAAAATAAATTAAGAAACGTCTCAAATATTTATAGCCGATGCAGTAAAAGCTAAAAGAATTAAGCGAAAAAAAAACTTAACGAGAATTTAAAAAGTCAAAACAATTCATAAAAACACTTGTTGATATGTTTCTCGTGTGGTTGGGAAGTTTGCCAAACAGAATTTTTTTTTTTTTAGTTTTTAAAAAAGATTACTTTTTGAAATTTATTGAAATTCTTGATAATTTATGTTTTATTAAAAATGCAAAAATATTATTTCGAAGCGATACATTTGAATGTTTACGAAATAGAGTCAAATAATTTTCTGTCTTTTAGTTATTATATGTATTTTGCCAAATTAATTGTCATAAATCATAATTTCAAAGTATTACCATTTTATGAATGGGTATGAATGGAAGAACTTATTGAAATTAAAAATAAATGTTTTCAGCAAAAAACATATTCTGTCATCATTTTACTAATTAGCTTTGGAGAAGTATTATAGGAAGAAGAAGAGAAGAAAAAAACCAACGACAACAAACCTCCTCCATCCCACACATGATGTTACAATTGTCAATTTTGATTTGAAAATTCGTTATTCCTTTGGTAATTAAGTACTGACATATGAACAAATCTTTACACTTCACAGAAATACAATCACTTTCATAAATTAAAATTGGACGAATGCCATACAAAATATGCAGTAAAATATGCTCGCACATCTGAACATAGGATGAAAGAAAATTGATTTTTTTTTTCCTCTTCTGTCGTTGGCTTTTATTTTTAAGGCATTCTTCTTCTTCTACTATATCTTAATTTTCTTCACACTGCACGTTTTAACATTTATGCATATTTTAACTCCCATGTTCATCGTAAACAATTTTATGATTGTAACAATACGGCATGTATCGTGGAATGTGAGTACGAATATCATTTTGACTTTTTGTCATCGAGTAAAAAATAGCTTCACTTACATATGCGAACAAATATTCGTTTCGCCTTTCGATGGAATGTTAATTTTTTTTAGCAAGAATCATCGAACGTTCGAGCAAAGGCGGTTAAAACAAAGTATTTAAAAATTAGGTAATTCACAGAGGAAACTTTTTTTTGGGAGTACTTCCCAATTAATACGAATACAGCAATTGGCCACAATTAGCTGTAAAATCTGTTCAGCTATGTGACGTAGCCTATGTCATATCTGTCATCGACATTACCTATAAAAATAGGTGATGAGTTCTAGCTAGGTGATCTTTCCAATCAGAATTTAATCTTAAAACTGATGAAGTAACAGATTTTGAAATCTTACTGACCTGAAGTGGTAGTCTCAATCCGATGAGATTTTCAGCGAAAAAAGCCTAATATTTCGATTGTATCAACGTAAATTAGTTACCATCGTAACAGGTGACAATTAGGATTGCTGTTTTAGAACCTTTGCAATAACTCCAAGTAAAAGGGGAAAGAAATCTTAAATAGCACATCTTGCAATATAAGTTTTAAACAGCGAAGATTGTTTATATTCTATCTATATTTTCTCTTCTATTCTGTTACAATTTTATGGATTTTCACATTATCACTCCTTTAATAGGTTTACCGAACTTTTTGTTCGTGTTTTAAACTTACAAAACTATCATAATAGAAAAGATACAGGAATGTACGACTCTTTTTCCTATCCCTCTAACAAATCTTTCTGCTAAGAAAGAAGTCAATGTGACTGCGTTGCGTATAAAATAAGCTATTTTAATTAAAACACTGCCGATAGTAAAAATAGATTTCTTTTCGATTCTGTGAATAGAAGCCAAATAAACATTTACAACGTTATACTGATGCATCTGGGTTATTTAAAAAAAAAATTGTGGGTAAAAACTTATAACTGTACCATTTTCGAGAGAAAAAAACACACACAACCTCTCTGGTGAGAAATCGATCTTACGGAGGTTTGCGGAACGGTATTTCGTCGAGATTAACAATAGGGTATACTCGCAGGCAAGTCAAATTTATCATGTTTTCTGAGGTAGCGGAGAACAAATTTCGTTTACCAAACGAAGAACTAGATTTCCATGTTCTACTTTTGTTGGACATTCACTCACAATTTGATTTTGAGAGTTAGATTTCTTGTCATTCGTTTTACGACATGGTTTACACAGTAACAGGGAAAAGAGATTAGAGTGTATTGTTGTGAGATAATGAATCGGTCGGAGGACACATGAATCGGTTGCGAAGAAATGAATCGGTTTTGTGACGTTTTCACTAGCACACTCTCAACTATTACAATAGAAAAATGTTTTAAATAACCCAATCACACAAGGTGTGTACTCCCCTAACACCTAACAAAAATATGATGCATTTTTACTCAAGAATGGGAGTCGAGGTTTTGCATCGGTTGTGAATAGAGTTTAACTTTACCACCTCATATTATTGAGTAACTCAATTTATAGTGACGTAAAATTGGCCTAAAAACATCTTTGAGTGCAGTGCACTGCACAGTGCAAATTCCCCGTCACGTTTTTTTTTGCCTCGTAATCGGGTTACATCTGATTGTACATTTTATTTCAATTAAATGCAAAAACGGAAACAGAAAGCAGTAAATAACATAATATCATTACTACTGGAATTGACTTCTGACTATGTCAACAAAAGATCATATTTTCGTTGATAGAATCACTTTTCCTTAACAATAAAATAAATTAAGTTCAAGACTTCCTCAACGACGGTCGGCGAATAAACAATTTAATTGAATTCGTATTCCCCGAACGCATCTGCAATCGCAACTAACGGATAAAAATAAGTAAATACAAAATGAAAATTGGAAATTTCTTCGTTTAGTCATAGACGTGCATAGACTCTTCTATATAGCATATTTGTTGATGCATCTAGACTTCTAGACATTTTATATTTATTGCAAAAATTCATCTAGAAATAATTGAAATACTTTGTTGCTAAACCTATTTGACTTTCTGCATAATTTATTCTGTTCCAACATGCTCTGCGGTAATGTAATATTGACTCAGCTCTAAGAGGTTAAGTATTTTCAGTTAAACGTTTTAAATTATTTGAACTATTTTCCTCACTTCT
The DNA here is from genome assembly GCF_014529535.1 of Bradysia coprophila. NCBI lineage: Eukaryota > Metazoa > Arthropoda > Insecta > Diptera > Sciaridae > Bradysia > Bradysia coprophila. The sequence goes on along the minus strand of NW_023503313.1, from coordinate 3,512,378 downwards.
AAGAGAAAAATATCGCTTAATTGAATGGATTTGTTTACCAACATGAAGTGTTGATTTTGAGATTTAAAGTAGAGTTGATTTTTTATTGAGTTATCTGCATTTGTGTTGGCAGCATATATAAAACAGCTATGCTTACTCTATAAACAATTTAGCGAAAATAAGTCAATTACTATCAGCAATTTCAACCTGCTACACAAGGTAAACAAATTTGATGTATCCGATAGTATCCGTTATCCGATTAAAGGGTTTGTAAGGATTTTATAGGAATGGCATTTTATAGCATTCAAGAAAGAGAGATAGAGAGGAAAAAGCCCTTTGAAAACAAACTTTCACACAAACTATGATTTGTACAATTGAAGCATAAGCCAAAGGTCAGTACTGTATAATCCTGTGCAACAAAAGAATTTAGAAAAACGTGCAAAGCTCATAGTCGACAACTATCTTGTCGATTTAAGTTCAACTTTCGTGTGAAATCTGAAATCTGATACGGGGCGAGGTCGAGGACGTTTACACATGCGAGGGCTTGTGCGAGTATTACTACGAATAGCATACGACATTTTATCACAGAAGCCTAAAGTTAGAATTGTAGCGATATAATTTTTGCTTGAATACGCTTTACATATGCAGCGCACTTAACACCAATACACACACTCTACCTTCACATGCTATAACAGGTAGAAAGTAATGACTAATTTTTTGGGATGCCGTGAGTAAAATACTGTGCAAATATGCTTCTAAGTTGTTATTTTGATGAGGAGGATTGAAGTATTTTCCTTTGGATCGGGCCCTAGCCCCACCCACTGCTGGTTCAAATAAAAATGTGGAAGCACGTACGTAATGTACTGTCACATGTTTGCATTCTGACAAGCAAAATATTTTCACAGCACTGGAGCGTGTCGTGTAATCGATATTTAGGGAGGAAATATGAAAAGTCGGTATTGCGTTAGAAGTATGTGCTAGATCAACTAACAGTACGATTTTCTCATCAAACAACTATTTTCTGAAAAAATCAAAATTAACATGCGAAGACTGGAATATTTTAAGAGATTCTACTCCGTTTATTTGCCCACCGTCCGAACATACCGCCGTGTAAAAATAAATAAAAAGTCAATCATATGACGATCTGTCCAAATGTATCACAAAAATTCATATTTCATGAGAAATTCATTAAAGCATATTCGAGTTCACTGCCCTCAAACTTTTATAATGTGATCGTGGAACCATCACGACAAGTGCACACCGTAGATGTGGTAGAATGGTAGATTCTACACAGCGTTCTGTGAGAAAATTCTGGAATCTGTTCAGAATGAGCATTGAATAAGTATTGGGTTGGGGGTTTCTCTTCCGATTATATTTGATCCGTTCAACAGTATTTAGCCTATCGTCTCAGTAGAAATAAAATTTAAATTTTTGTGTGTATCACAATTAAGTATAAAGAATATGTTAATACTGAATTATTTATTGTAAAAAAAAAACCGTTTGTATATAAAGATTGTCTTCGTTTTTTTTTTCATTTCCAAGTTTTAAATATAAACTTCAAAATGACATCATTTGCGAACCTTGGAATGTTTATTTAATGAAAAAAATATATAAAAAACAATTTTAGCCGTTTATTATTTATATGCAAATTTAATTTTAAAAAAAATTATCTGAAACATGAAATGCCAAGGCATATTGGATGAATCTCGCCATGGTACAGTACAAATTGACAACGAATTCGATACCAACGAAAAAAACTTATACGTGTGGTCATATGAATATATGGATAAATAGATGACCTAGGCCAAATTTATTTCACATTGAAAAATGTTTAAAAATACCAAAAGGTGTTAACAGAAATACCTATGAGCTACACCAAAATTTATACGAAAAAAATAAAATAAATTAAGACGCTCCAACTTACCCAAAAAGAATTAATAGCACATAAAATGTGCGTTTACAGTCCAATAAAATTGATATTAATGTGAAACTCTGTATATAAAATATGGAATCCTTTTGCAAATCCTTTACAATGTAATTGAATATTATAGCTGCACCAAGGTATTGATACTCGTAATCTTTATCGTTCTTCTTCCTTTTCTTCTTCACTCCTAATTTTTTGTTTTTTTTTTAGTTTTTTGTAGTCACTTAGTTAACTGTTACAGTGTACAGATTTGTGTCTCTTTTTTCCACTGATTCTTCACTTATTATTTGATTATATTTTACCTACAGCAGAGAAAAGGGTTTAACTTAAAGTTTATGGTGACTGAAGAAGAATATATTTCGCATTTGAATCGTTCGAAATTAAAATATTAGTTAGACATCGCTCACTTCTCGATGATTCTCTACTTCTATGACACACCACAACTTTAACCGAAATGTTACCTTAAACGAAACTAAAATTGCTTATACGAAGCTGAAATGACTAAGAGATTTCCATTTCGAGTGAGGTGAAATGAATTACTGGAGCGCATTGTTCATGTCAACATTTAAATTAGATTGCGCTGCTTCACCCGAATATCTTTACTAGTGGCATTCATAGATCTAACGGGGAATCTTTTGCAGAATTAAATGCAACAATTTTTGTTTCAATTCCAACAGCACTATTCATTTTACTCTATCTTCATTATTGAGAATTGTAGTTTTTTTTCCGTTCCAGCTGGTTTATAGACACACACTGCACAGCACACTACTTTGTCTATGTATAAAGCAAACAAACCAAAAACGCGCAGAGTACGTTGACGTCATCTTAAATGATCTATGTGCACACATATCACACATATGTAGCAAACAACCTATTTAGCTTATGTTTTGAGGTTTTGACTTACTATAGAAGAAGAGTATGTTTGTCGTTCATCTGGTGAATTCAGCTGTAGCAAAACACTGCACATTCTAAATCATTTACCACTGTATGTAGCTCAAACATTCAGGAAGACTCACTCTCGACATTTTGATACAAAAAGAAGACCGCTAATTAATCGAAATAGGAGGGGAAGTTAAAATGACAAAAGGAATTAATCTCTGTACTACACACGTAAGATGAACGAATTACAATCAAGCTTTCAAACTATTATAAAAGGATTTAAAAATTAATTGGAGAATCTGCCATTGTAGTTTGCAAAACGGTAACAACTTTTCTCGGTTAAACGAACTGTTTTGCAAAATACTTCATTCATCTTACATTGGGTTGTAGTTGGTGAAAACAAATCTTTATCTCTGTTGGAATAACACCAGCGCAGAATGGAAAATATCTTTGAGATTGGTTTTGTGCATGAAATTTTCGTATTATAATTGCCGTTTGATCTTAAATAAATCCAAAACATTGAATCTTCTAGTTTGCAAATTTTCCGACATTATCTTCAACAATGAATAAATATTTTGTTTTATTGTGGAACAACCGACACAGACAACAAAGAATCAAGCTCCACAACGAACGGTCCATCAAATATTCAAATACAAAAAAAAATATTTCTTTTTCTGACTCGAAATATAATCGCAGCCCATCCACACATAACACACACATACACAACAAAAAAAAAATTATTATTTTATGGATATGCAAAATATCTCTACGTTTTTATTATTTCCATTTTGCTTTGTGTGTGATGCGAACCTAACATATGACAAAATAATTCCCATGCGATTAAAATAAATTGAAACCACCCCAATTATTAAAATTTGAATTGCAAAAACTTTTGTTAACCGGTATTATCAATGCAGAAAAAAAGTGTTACAGAAGGTGTCAAATAAAATAGGTTTTGATGGCATGAGAGCTTTCTGTTATTGAGAAATGGGTTTGGTGTAATGACAGTGCTGGATGCTTTTGCTTATTTTTTTGCTTCTTTAGGATTAAAAAAAAAGAATTTGCGTAATTAATGTCGCAGAAGGTTTTCAATGGAACTCGTACAATCAATCATTTAAAAATGTCAAATGATGAACAAGACGACATTTGAATGAGAACCATATTTCAGACAATGTTTCTGGAAATTTATGCGCAAATTTTTAGGCAACACTTTTATTGAATTAATTGATGGAATTACAGTCCACAAATCGTAAATTAATTCTCTTATATGCATAACTAGCATCAGCTGCTTTTGCTCCAGGTTGTCAACATTGTGGCGTTTGTTCAATTTGCGTTTATCAATTTTATTTAAGAGGTATTGTGATCAGTACAAATCGATAAATGCAGATTGTACAAACAATGTTATAATGCTGCCTGAAGCTGAATAGAAATGGTAGAAACTGTTACTCAATTTTTAGCAATTAAATTACGAAACAGCAAACCCCCTTTTTCGGTATAATATGCACGTATGTGTTCTTTATATGCCGTCATAAGAATCAAATTCAATTTCTATTCTCTTTAGGCTGCGTAAATTATTACAACAAAACCGCATGTAATTGGAGTATATAATTGGCGTACTTTAGTCTAAAATTGCGTTCATTTACGATATGAACATCACTGTATATATATATATATATATATATATATATATATATATATATGGCACAATGTGGTAAAACCAATGAAATTATTATGTCACTCTTTTAACCCCATTTATAAATCTGCCACGTATAAGCGTTTTGTGTACAAAACGGCAAGGCATGAGAAATCGGAGATATGGTTTATAATTAAAACGAGTTTATAATTAATATTGTCTCAGATGTATGCTCCATTCGCAGTAAATACGTAAGATGATTTAATGGCACAATTTTCTCTTTTTTCTGTATTTTGGAAAAGGGTTATATCATCAGCAAACCCATAAACGTTACTTAAGATTGGATGGGAAAAGTAACGAGATTCATGTTTCACATGACAATTAATAATTATCGTAACCACGGTTTCAACGAGAGAGCGAGAAAAAATGGGGTTGAAAAAATATGTATACAATCGGCATGAATCTAACGAGTGCTACAGGTGAACTGAATATTTTCCAATGAAATAAGTTTTCCTTTTTCGTTAATGATTGTCGTCATGCTGTATGCGCTATAATGACATATAATGTAGAAGCCTAGCTCGGGCTTTATATGTTGCTGGAGCCAAAAAAAAATCGGATGGAGTGTTTTGTTCATAAAATAGTATTGCCAAACTTTTGTTACTTATGCAATTAATGGATCAGGAAGTTATTATAATACATAATTAAACAAAAACTCATTTAAATTGGGTGACAATTTGTTTTCATGCCACCACAAAATGTACGTCCACCAAAATGAAAAATAAAAGGACAAAAGTACACTTCACATATATTCACCTCGATATTCACAACAAAACCACAGACACACACACAAAAAACGTTATTTATACCGCCCCGATTTTCGAACGACACAACCAGAAGCATTCAACAATATTGTTCGACAAATTTAATTTAATTAAGCAACACGAACTTCATTTATAGTGTCTGAACGTTCATTACACCCAAAAACACACTAATTTTCATATTACAAAATTATTGATTTTTTTAGTTGAATATAACTTGAGTTGAGTTGGTTGTTTTATCAGCCACATGTGGTTTTCTATTAATATTAATTATTTATTTTTTCATATTCACATAGCACACAAACGTACAACAGTGGAGAGTAAATAATGAAGTCATGTTATGAGTCAGTCACATATGTGTGCTTCGCACAAATAAGTTTCAGTGATTTGTTTGAAATCAATTTTCTACTCATTCTGCAGCAGTTTTTACTTTGGGAAATAATTGGCAGTCTAAGAAAATTGGTAACAAAAAGCGCAACGTAAAAATACACGCAGGGAGACAGAGAGAGAGAGAGAGAGAGAGAGAGAGAGAGAGACAGAACCTCATTATAACTAAAACAACGATTTAAGTTTTATATATCTATAGATAATTAATCATAATATTTGTATAGGTAGACTATCCAAGATTGGTATTATAGGTCAAACTTTTTTTTAACAAAAAATATTGAGTGTGAAAAGTTTTGAAAGATTTGAATAAATTGAACAATGTCGGAAAACTCGGTAAGTTCAGCACTATTTTACAGTATCGCGTGAATATTGAATATCTGTAGACTGGAACGACCAAGCATAAACGAAGTGTATATAAGAATGGCTCAACACAAACTGTAAACTGAATTTAGTTTTACTGTGAAAGTGCTTATAGACTGAGAGCTTGTCTGTCCGTCCCCTAAACCGACGGTGATACATGGAAGAAAATCCCAGCTGTATTGCCAGGACAGATCTTTCGATAAAAGTTGCTTCTTCAAGTTGCACTCTTCACTTCGTCAAATAGTAGGTATACATTGACACCCGTCAAAAACGACAGTCGTAGTTCAAATGTTTATGGTGATTGACAACTACAATGTGACAGATTGTGATGTTGGTGGCAATGTCAGTGAGATTTTTCTGAGGCAGTTTCTGCTACTGCCAAAATAAATGGCAAAACCATTACGACCTGGATTACAACACTTTCTCGCACTTGTACCGAAGTGGTGACAAACTTTTCCGCACCAGTATCGAAATGAATGATATGTGTGTTGATTCCGTCTCAGTTTTATTTTTAATTATTTTGGCGTTTGCTTAGTGTAGTTACCAAAAGGGCAAAAGCATCGTACGCACCTCGTGTTTTTTGGAACACTCGATAATATTTTTCCTAACGCATGCTAATAGGCTTTTTTTTAGCGAATGAGAGGTTTCCAGCACCAGCCGGAGTGTGTCGGAAATGAGCGACGAAGTCACGATATTTCGACATTCGATACTCGCTTCAATCGAATGGCAAGCTTGAGATGTGCTACAAACATCGACTCTGTGCAAGCCGGTGCACAGTATACTATTTTCGTATCGAATGTACAATAAGTTGGCCTTATATGCGCGTAGACTCTCGGTCTATTATAATAGTTCTAAATTCTGATGGAATTGGATGAATTTAAAAAAAAGTAAAGATTGGCCTTTCTAGTAATGCTGGCAGAACCAATCAATTCATAAATAAAAAGTTATGTTGATTTAACTCTGCCTGAGTCAATAAATGGTTTTATGGATAAAGAAATAATTTATTTTACGGACATTTGAAATATCTAATACATTTGGCTTCGCTTAGTAAGCTTTATTTCTAAAACAGCTAACGAAAACACAATATAATTGAAATGCTAAGCGCCATGTCCTAATCTCTGGAAGAAGAGAGAGAGAAGGAAAAAAATAAAATAAAATTTATTTCGTCGTTAACATCAAAAACTTAAAAGATATAAATACAAAATAGTTTTCCATCTGCTAAATTTTCCTCTAAATAAAATCAATTTTTTATTTATACAAACCGGAGCTGATGTTTAGGTTTATTTTATTTGTTTATTCCAAACACGTGACTATTTTCGAACATATTATATAGATTTTATACGCACCAGAGACGCATACAATATTTTGGAAGAGTGTTACTCTTGTAACTTTCCGTCCGTGAAAATCAGATAGTGAATTTTCGAATCTAATTGACTAATGTTTACAGAAGAAAAAGTTTAGAGAAAAATTCTTCGTTTGGAGAAAAAAAAATTAGTTTAAAATGTATGTGAAACGTAAATACTAAATTCGGATTCGTTCATGGAAAATGGCAACGTCGAAAAGGACTAACAGAAAACGGCAACACTATACATAATATCGAAACTATCTAAAGAATTATCTTTTCAATTTATGATATTTCAATTGTGCTAAAGTCACTTCTTTGTAACCATTTTGAAAATTTCATTTCACTTTTCCCCCCATCACATGCAAAAATATAATATGCACATTACAAAATAGCAAGGAGCAATGAAAAATCCACTGCGAATGTTATTTATAAAATGTGTTGGAAAATTGCATTCTGGCAACTGAAAAGACAAGTGAAAATGTGGTGTTATGGTGGGTGACGTGACTGGGTGTTATGCCGTGTATATGTATATATTTACACTATTGTTGTAAATAAAATGGAAATAATTTAGTTGGCAGACGGTAGCTCAAAAGGTTGAAAAGAACAATAAATTCAAAATTTCGTGTAATTATTTCATTCGGTTTTTCTGCATTTAATTAATCTTAACGATGTTGTATTTAGCAATATATTTCATTTTGTCGTCTTCAATTTATATGTTGAACCCGTCTTATTATTTAATTACGTGCTGAAAGATACAGTGATGACCATTTTTCTTATTTCTTTTTATTCGGCAAAAGTCTATTTTAAAAATAGATTGGCTTCAATGTAGGACAACAAAAATTGAAACGGTTTTGCATTGTAACATTGTTTTTTTTTTGCTAATTTGTGCGTTGCACTATATATTTGTCCTGTGCCATTAGTTTAAATATCAACGGGCACAAAGGTATATCAAAATGTGGACATTGTACGTATATTCATTCGTCACAATGGCAGGTGAAAAAACCTCTGTGCATTCGCTAGGTGAAAAACTTTTTCGATGAACTTTTCAAGTTAACAATTCAATTCCAATTTTAACTTTTCTATAAAGTACAAACAATAATTATGAGCTAATTTGCAAAAAGTTTCAATAGTTTGAGCGGAAAAAAATTGAATTTTAAATGAGATGCCATTAGAGTTCGAAAGAAGGATAAAATCACCGTACACGCGTCCCTATTACAATGTACCGGCATATTTGTTAAGTATTTTTTTTGATTGGGGTAAAACTCAAACAAAGAAGAATCAAAACCAAAGTCGATTGTTATGATGCATTACAAATAATTGCATTGTCTATTTTCGTCTATTCATACCCCGATAAAAGCTTCTTCGTCGAAGCTCCTTATAACTTTATAACCACTTTTGGAATAGTTTCATCGTTAAAAAATTATGTTGATGTTACAAACAGAATGCCAAATTATAAAAATTTCACTATTTTGCGACAAGAGTTCAGCTGTTGCTCACTTAGACCGCTGTGTAACTATACATTCGATATCAGTTGTGTGATTTTATTTTTTCTAAATATGAAAAGAATGAATAAAACTTCGACATTGGTCGCTTCAAAACATCGCATAAGTTTTGCAACCATTGCAGTGTGTATATAATAATATCCATGAACGAATTTCTTTGTATTTTTTTATCTTTTCGGAAAACCTTTTACATAATTTCATATCGTACACTTTTTGATTGTGTAGCCAACACGCATTTTCAGAAATATTAAATTCCTAAACACGTTTGATAGTCCAGGAAATAAAGTGGAAAATGGATCAATGCGATAAGCTATCATACACGTTCTTTCTTTTTCGTTTCAACGCAACTTTCTCATTCGTGTGCATCAACAAATTTAAAATCATTTTTTGGTAAAGGGTAATTTTCCCTTCAATAAGTAATATGCCATTGACTGATTGAGTTTCCTGGACTAAGAACTAATCGCCAATAAGTGGATTTAATTGATATTCATGAAACGTTGAATATTTGATCAAAATACACAACTTTGATAAGAATTCCATAACAACGATAAGCGGTAAACTGTTCGAATTCATTGAACAACCAATTTTAGTATAATGTTTGGGCTTACTCATTCATTAAACCACACGGTTCTTACAAGTTATTGATTATTGTCGTGAAATTCGATTTAAATGATAACGAATACATCCATAAAATTTGGAGTTCGGTTTTTTTCTTCCGTTGTTGTTATTGATAAACAAATGAATGAACGAGAAAAGTATTGAGATTAAAATGTGTCGAAACGAAACAATTAAACCTTTTCGGTATTTCGGCCTTATTCGTTGTTTTGCACTCGTATTTTTTCAACATTACAAAGGATGACCCGAATCCTAGACATTTCTAGTTAGAAAACTTTTGGTTCACCGAGGTTCAACAAGAAACGAAATATTGACAACCCTAACAAATGTGGCCGCTCCTCTGAAAAAATTAATAAGTTGTATGGTAAGCAATGTTTGTTGATGTTAATCGTACTAAAGGCCTCCCACGCTTTTAAAATCCACCTATTTTATGAGTTCCAGAAGGTTTTTAATCATAGGTTTGATGAGATTTTTAGGAGCTTTCGTGATAAATTTATCATTGTACGAATGCTGATAAGCCCTCATTTCTTGTATAAAACTCATATTTTTTCTTTTACAATGGCTATTACTAAGACGTCTCTATGACTTGTAACATCCTTTGATTTCCTTCGTGTAAAGTATTTCCTTGTTTGTAGCAAAATAAAACTCACGTTGTAGGATTCTCTTAGACTTAGGTATTTGGGGTGGCCGATTCTACAGAATCGGAAATGGATCTACCAAGAAAAATTGTTGTCTCACCCAGAGTTACCAAACAGCTCTAAGTTCAATTTTGGACATAGCCAACGCACTTCAAGCATGAGTGGTACTCTAAATAGGGTACTGAATTTTGGCAGTGTGTCACACAACTGTAAAACACTGTAAAAACATGTTCATGTAAAATAGAGCACTTTCTTCAGTTGACTACTACGATCACTTATGCTTGAAGTGCGTTGTTGGAACTAAAGTTTTTTTTAGTTTAAAAGTGAGTGAGACAGTTTGAAATTTTTTTCACAAAAATCATATGGATTCGCAGTATCTGAATGCAGGATGAACCAATACTAACATTTTGCTGAATATTATTTACATTTCCGAAGTCTCATTTTAGGAGTTTTTGGAGACTTTAGGAGGTGTGGGAGGCCTGCCAATATGAGGTGAGCTATGTTCTGTGCAACAAAACATTGTAAATAACTACTTGTGAGACTATAGCAAACGCTTTTGGCTAATAAAATAACTCAAGTTACGAGTTAAAACAAACAACTTGCAAGCGGACACTTAATCTACTATTATATAACACGCTATTCTCATCTTATAAAACCGTAGAGTTTTGAAACTTTAATTCAGAACATTGTACATTTTCGTACCATTTTTCTGTTGCTCTGAACCACATTATGTGCATAAAACGAAAATTTATTGTACATTTTCGTATAACGATCACATTTATGAATATGAACAAAAATGTAACGACGAGTAAAACATTGAAACGTTCTGACGTTGGTAACACATCAAAAACGTTGACATTTCGCATCTATAAATGTTCAGAATTTTTATGTTGCACGTCATGCATGGTTTGTATGGTGTATCATTTTATCGTTTTATTGTTGCGACAACTAAACAAACTGAACTCACGAATGGTCCAAGAAATTCTAGTAATGAATTGACTAATAAAAAAAGAAGTTTAATTTCGACCCTACAGTATACACATTGTACATATGGCTTATATATGATACCAGCGAATTTAAAATTTTGCATTATTCAAATTGGTTGTTCGTTTTGTGCGCGGGCGTACGGTCATTGTAAATTATTTATTCATTCGTGATGTTGGAGAATATCATCATTACGAAACGTCCAATAAATAAAGAGTTGATATGTACATAGATATATATATTTGGCAGTGTGCAGTGTGTGTATACACCTCTTTCATATAATATTTTGTTGTGGAGTTAAAATTCTAACCTATCCTCGAAACATATTCATTAATGCTTAATATTTGCACCATAAATCTTATTTAAACTATTTTATTATTAGTAAAACATCGTATTTGTTATGTTTGTTAAATTGACTAGAAAATATGCCTCACAAACACTTTAACACTTAATTAAACTCGCATCATAATTTAAAATTAAACTTCATTGATATATTACTGCTTTTCAGCGCACTAAGTCTTGTCAACATACAAAATTTAGTTATAAGTTTAGAAAAAAAATTCGGTTGGTTGGTATATAATATAAACACTACATTAAATTCCTTTGATATATGAAAATTGTATATTTTCCACAAAAGCCACTAGTCAAAGAGTCGATTTTTCCTATTGAGTAAAAAGAAAGAACCAAAAAATAAAACCTAGTGGTTTTTAACCTCACTGAGTTTTAATATTCACACCATGTAAAATAATTATACACAAATTTGTTAGCTGACGGACGATATACTACCCGACATATATGAACATATAACAACAACAACGACAACGGAGAAAAAAAAATGCCGAAGAGAAAATAAAACTGAACAAATTATTTCAACGAGAACAAAATAAAAAATTCAATAACACCGCGACTATGTCGAATGAAAGGTTTGAACTAATGGCTTGATAGTGTTTTGAGTTTCAATATGCGATGAAAACGACGTTATATTCATTGTATATGCGCGACTTATAATAAAATAACCGAATACGAAATAACACATAAATATGTAAGGAAGGACCCGCGCCAGCCAAGTGTAATGCTGTGTTGTGTGAGTTTTTGATTTTTTTTTCTTCATTTCGTATAATGCTGTGTATTGCTTTATTTAAAAATAAAAAAAAATCGTCTTTATGTGAATCTTAGAGCTCGCGCGTATATAATATATATAAAAATTGATTTACATAACGACTATTCGAGGAATTATGTCTGTATTGGACAACAACACTTGGTCATGAGTGTCAGGGACGTTCTTTCATAGTGGTTCATAGTGGAGTGTTGAGCAATACTTTGAAAATTTACTCTTTTTTTTGGATATAATAGCGATGATCTTCAAAAGCTGTAACAGATTCATCAGATTCTCGATGAATGACGACATTTTATTACAGGTAGAGTTAGGTAAATTCAGTAAATACTAACATTGTGAGGTAGATTATAATATACATTTTCCATGGCGGTTGAAAAATCTACCGGTTTTTGAAAATAGGAGATTACATACCAAAATTGTGAGTGGTGACAAGGTCTCTTCTGTGTATTAGCAAAGGCCTAATAGTATGAATGGAGAAACGGAAGACCCCATTTCAGAGCAACTAATCTTTGTATTTTTCATAATTTAGTTGCAAAATTATTCGAAGACGGTTTTGAACTCCATATTAATATAAAACTGTTTTATCAAACACAGTTTTGATTTCGATCATACATTTTGGGTAGTTTTGTTAAAGTGTTTCTTTTACACCATTAAGCATCGAGCAGATCATCCGCTCTTCATCATTATTTCGGCAATATCTTTATTGTTTTGCGGTCACAAAATGATTCATTACCGTGTTAACAAAAACCAGTTTTTTGTATTTTCTGGCTGCAAGACAATAATAGTACCTTACTGTCTTGTTGGGAAAATGCGAAAAACTTTTTTTTTTTCGCAAGACAGTAATGACACATTTCCTGGCCGCAAGACAACAAAGTACCCTGCTGTCTCGCCTGGAAATTTTTTGTTTCGCCGTGTGCTGATCAGAGGCGAAGCCGTGGTCAACAACTACGTAAAAGCGTGACTTTTCATTTTTCGTCCGAGTTACGTACAATATTTTGCATGATGAGGACATGGAAGAAATACTTCATTGATGACATGAACGGTTTTCGAATACCTTTCTGAGTATGGAATAAATTATCTGAACAATGAAACGAAATTGCGAGCGGTTGATGCATGTTCCGAGTGCGTATCCTCATTATTAAAACTACAAATTTAATCTGCCTGCAATACAGGGAGGGCTGTGGTATTATAACATCCACTTAATAGGTACTTTCTCAATCTAGTGGCTAAAAAATTACCACTTTCTGTTACTGCCCAGAAACGATGTACAGATATCCAGACAGAATTTCTATTCAATGAGACACACCCATGAACTAACTGTCCATAGAATTATCAATGTATTCTAAGTTGTCCAAGTGTAGTCAAACACAATAAGTGAGACCTTTTATACATGAACATAACCTAACGTTGTAATTTCCAGATTTTGTAGCCTCTACATCAAGGCTAATTGTACTGCAATGAACTATTTCGTATGACCAACGCTTGATTGCTCACTCAATTCCTCTGGCTACGCACTGACACAGAATACAGTTGTCCCTTATCCGTGGAGTCAGCACTTTCGTTGGCCTTCATTCAGAAAAACGTTGTATGCAACTCGGTGTCATGACTAACTTGACTAACTTGACTAACATGACTAACATGACTATGTACTCATAAAAGAGTATAGTATTTTACATGACTAGGGATAAAAAGATGAAAAGTAGACTTTTCGTGTGAATTTTGTTGATCCGAGGCGAGGCCGAGGTCAATAAACACACGAAAACGAGACTTTTCATTTTTATCCCCCGTTATTTAATGGATTTTACATGCTGAGGGCGTCGAAAATAGTGCTTGAAACATGAAAAGTACGGTTTTCAACGCATGTAGCATGTAAAAATCTTTTGACATTGTTGTGAACTACTGTGTTATGTAAAACGTTGTATGCAACTTGTGCTGTATGCTTGTTTTTATCGTATACGATTTTGAGGAAAAAAGACCATCATATAGCCCTCGGTTGCATAAATAACTATTTTGAAGCAGATTAATTTTGTACATTGTTGCCATCAGTCGTTTTAGAGTTAACGAATTGCTGGTATATTTGATAATTCTATTTTTTAGGTGTCCGGAATAGTGTAAGCGAAACAACGAATGAGGATCAAAATATGTGTACTGTTTGTTCTCCTAGCCATTGTCAGAGCAAATTTCGAATTAAATGTTTAATGCATTGCAACATCTAACGGTCAGACATATTGTCAAATTGAAAATCGGTTAATTATTATCCGAAGTATTTTTGTGACTAATATGTTTCGGCTACATCTGTGGATGGTTATAAAACCCTTCGGCAAGTATAGAATTAAACCACAATGGACCCACAAAACAATAAACGCATTTTCATTTAAAATTTCAATTAATTACCCTGGACGCTTTTGATATATAATGAAAATCTCTTCATTATCATAATGAGGAAATTTATTAGAAAATCGCATTAAATAGAAGGCAGTTCGATTGTTCGAACACAGGATATTCATGGTTTTTATGTATAGATGGATATATGCAAGGAAATTGGCTTATAAATAATAAATTTTGTTGAATATAACGCATATTTGCAATAATAATATGTTTTGATCGGTTTATCATGTTATATTGATGATGATGATGATGATGATGAAACTACTCAATGGTTGAAGCACTTCTGTACACACCCTTTTGAATGCATGAAAAATTCAATATAAATTTATTTAGCAAATACCGATTGTACGGCATGACATAACATTAGACCACAATTTTAATTTTCATCTGTCGAATATCGAATTTTATTTTGAATGGGAGATTTACAATAATGCTTGTTTTCGCAGCTTTCGATCGGGGATTTGAAATTCATCACTGTTTTACTAATCCAAAACGTTCAGCGATTCACGCCTACATACCTTAGCAAAGGATTTTGTGCTGCCACATATTTCAGTGTAATTTGATTTGAATTTCTGTCACAACGTTAGGTAACAGAAGTTATAATCACTGATGATATAATAGTGGGTTAGGCAGAACTAGGCGCACAGATGCCGTTATCTCAAAAAACAACTACTACTCACAAAAAAAATTAGTTTTCTAGTGATGCAATGTTGGACCATCTTAGTCGTCATTAAAAATGATTAAACTAGAAATGTTGCAGAGCAATCTGAAAAGCCCACGGAAATGGTTACCGCTTTCGTCAATTGAAATTTTAACAGTGTCCATTGTTGAAAAATTATATTTTTGAAATTTCTTCAATACTTTCTTGAACATGCGGCCTTTTTACCAAAAAAAATCGGAAAATTTTCAAGAAGTTTCAGAAATTACGAGGAACTGATTTCAGACAAATAAGCATTTTTATCGTGTCATTTCATACTGTGATAAACTCTCTTAATGACCGTCGTTTTCTAAATCTCTTATTTCTTCAACTTTTCTCATTTCTCCATAACGAATATATAGAGAAATGAGAGAAGTAAATTCCCGTGAAGTATCGCCAAAGTCAAATCGCCAAGAAAAAAGTAAATCGCCAAAAAAATCGCCAAAGTGTGAAGAACCACCAAGAAAAATCGCCAACGTGTGAAGAAACGCCAATTATTTGACTTTTTTCTTTTTGTCGTTTCTTCTCACTTTGGCGAATTTTCTTGGCGTTTCTTCACACTTTGGCGATTTTTTTTGTCGTTTTTTCACACTTTGTCGATTTTTTTTTGGCGATTTAAAAAATTCTAAAAAAATGACGAATTGCCAAAATAAGTCGCCAAAGTGTGAAGAACCGCCAAGAAAAATCGCCAAGGTGTGAAGAAACGACAAAACGAAAAAAATCAGCTAATTGGCATTTCTTCACACTTTGTCGATTTTTCTTGGCGATTCTGTTGTACCATTGCCAAGGTATGTATGTGAAGTACTGGCGAACTTGAACCTGCGAATTCTACATTATAGTCAAGTAGTTATGACGATCACTTTTTAGTGATTTTTGGAATTACAAAAAATTCGCAGCATAGAAACTACCAAATAAAAATTTCGTAGGTTTGAACCCGCGAAAAAAATCGCCCATTCAAACTGCGAAAACAAATAGACAAAATTTGCAGATAAAAATCGCAGGATTGAATCATAAAAAAACTTGCAGGTTTGAGTTGAGATCCAACTTAACTCAATTCCTAACTTTCTTCTCGCCATAAAAGCGTGTTGTTGGTTCCTAGGGAATTCATCCTTTTACGAAATGTAACGTGCAGGAGTTTAGTTCGTCCCTACAGAATTCATTTTGCGAAATTAATACCAATTTTCATTGTACATAAAAAGTGTTTTAACACGCCGAGCGATCCGGCCCATTGCCCCGGAGCGAAGCGGAGGGCCGCAATGCGAGCCGGGCGCCGGAACGGTGTCGGTAACTTAGGAGTTAATTTTTTTTCTCTCGCATCGTCTAATAATTAGTTCTTTTACAAAATAACACGGTAATAAAATTTCAGACAGAGAAATACTCCACCTTAAATGGTGGACATGTATCTCATTTCTATTGGTAGTTTATTATTTTTTATCGGTAGCTTCCGAATGAACAGGTGCATCGCCCTCGTCTAGACACATCTAGAGTACTTCGCACTCAATGTAATAAATAACTAAATTTCAACTAGTCGGATCTTACTAAAACAAACTGCCGGTGTGTAGCGCGCGATCTCAGGATCCTGGCACTAGTTTTATGCAACTCAGCTCAGCATCATAATTTTCGAAATCTGCGGACTTTAGATGCCTCTATTGCATAAAAGGTTCTACGAATCTCGATGCAAAGTGCTTTATAAGAAGGCTTACTATGTGTATTGTGCACTAGGCCTACGCCTAGAGTCACAATTACTCATCTAAGGCCCGATAAATCACTTTGCTCTCGATGTCTTTCAAGACTTTGAAATCATGATGTGATTGATAACAAAAAAAATCCAAAGATAGATATATAATGCAAACTCTAATATTTTCCTGAAGAATGAATTTAAATTTTAAAGATTTTTTTCATTTTGTCGTTTTTTCACAGTTTAGTGATTTTTTTCGCGATTTGTCAATTTTTGAGAATTTTTGTAGTCGCCAAAAAAATCGTCAAAGTGTGAAGAACTGCCAAGAAAAATCGCCAAAGTGTGAAGAAACGCCAAATATTTGATTTTTTTCTTTTTGTCGTTTCTTCACACTTTGGCGAATTTTCTTGGCGTTTCTTCACACTTTGGCGATTTTTTTTTGTCGTTTCTTCACACCTTGTCGATTTTTTTTGACGATTTAAAAAATTCTCAGAAACTGACGAATCGTCAAAAAAAATTGCCAAAGTGTGAAGAACCGCCAAGAAAAATCGCCAAAGTGTGAAGAAACGACAAAATGTGAAGAAACGCCAACATTTTTTTTTGGCGATTCGACTTTGGCGATACTTCACGGCAATGAGAAGTAACAGAAATAAGAAATTTAGAAAAAGACTGTCATTTAGAGAGTTTATCACTGTAGGTATTTTTTACTAGTTTTTTTTCTCATGAACAAGAACAAAAAATTTGGTTGAAAAAAATGTTTTAACTGTGCAGACCTCTAGCACTAATTTAAAAGAATTCGAAGTCCGAATGAATTCAAGGATTGCAAAAAACAATCACATTGACCAGCTTTATGAATGCATACACGAAAACGAATGGTAAAAATCGTCGGAAATACAACGGAAATCAAATCAATTTCATTGAATTAGTTAATTTTATTATTCCAATAGGATTCATAGACTTAGTATGTTGATTAACTGACGGATGTTTATGTTTCAGTTAATATCACGAGAAAACGTAAAACTATTTTAAAACTTCCATATGCAAATATCTGCGTTTATCACACACACAAAAAGCAAGAAGAAAAATTTCAATGGTAAATTAATTAAAGATAAATTTCTAGTTAATGAAAAATCGGTGGCCGTCATTTTAGATCCAATTAAATAACTAAAATGTATTGTTGAAAAATCAGCCGAAAATTGTTGTTATGTACAAACGCGGATGCTGCGCTTAATTACAAAATTTTCAATTATCGTTTAAATAATTATAGAATAAATTTAATTTATTCCACGCACAACACATTAAATTTTAATTAGAATTATCCGTTAAACAATTGTTTATTTTCAATTAAAAAATATATCCACCGAAGTACATGACTTGAATTGATTGAAATGACTCGGGGATGCTATTGTGTTTATACACATAACCTATAGATTTTCACGAAAGATTTCATTTTATGGTTCATACTTTCTGCTTTTCTGGGTGAAAAGAACACAGCACCGTTATGGGGAAAAATGTGGACTGAGAAGTTGTGGAAAAGCTTCTCGTGAAATGATAAAACAAAAGTCCATTAATTTTATGAATATGATATACAAAAAAAATATGGGAGAGAAGAGAAGAAGAACACAAAAAAATAAGAAAATGTGATAAATGCTCGATGAAAGTTTAAAAAGAAGAGCCGATCGCTTAAAAATAAAAATTTCTAAAAATAATTCCAGAGTGACTGTAAACAGATTTTTTCATTGTAAACTACAGGTTTCAGATCGAACTGTTGGCACCGCTGATTGTACATTCAAATTTATGTTTTCTCTACCTCTAATTAAAATTTAAATTTTTTCCCCTGAACTTGGTAACATGTATGAATGAATGGGTTTAAAAGGATAGTCAATATTAATGATGGTCAGTTGTGTTATCGTTGCTTGTCTATCGGCATTCTGCAAAAATCGCATAATACATGAATAGTAAACGCACCACATTACAACCCAACCACCCCGAAAATTATTAAAGTTTTTTTTTTCTTCTCCTGCTACAAGAACCGAGGTATTTTCCCAAAGAATTTTGAATTAGTGACTTGAATACTTTTCCCCTTGCATAGGTCATAGCCTTTGGTTATTCTTTGCATTGTTGAGCGTTACCCAAGAACACAACAAACCAACTCATTTCATAATTCATGAAACTGGTTGAAATATACGGTTTTCTAACAATAGAATATCATTATGTTTGTCTTTCCAATAATTCGAAAATGTGGTTCTATACACAAACATTTTAGAAACTAAAGTAAAGATTACACTCATTGTCTGATGCCATGGTATATAAACAATTCTTTTTTACGTGAGTATTTGTTACAATAAACAATGTTCGTATGTAAAAAGAAGAAGAAGAATGAGACTTGTATTAGAACTCTATTCGTTATTTGTTCAGTGACATTCCATCGGACATTTGATGTTGCAGAGATTTTTAGCTCTTAGCAACTTTTACCACAAACACTCACCTAATTACCTGGCATATCTCGGTAAAAGATCCAGAAAAACATATACTCGAAATGATACTTAATATTCCAAAACTCCACATAATATTTGCTGCTCAAATAAAGATAATTAACCCCTGTTAGCGAAATGAATACGATAGAAGTGCTTATACAAACTGTAAGCTGAAAATATATCTTATAATACGAGCATATGCATCAAGCTAATAATAATGCACTTAATTAACTCTCGACTGAAACATTATCCGAGACAATATTATACACACAAACACACCCGATACACTGGAAAATCTTTCTGAATTTTCTAATATAACATCAAATGGGTGTATTTGGTATATATCCATTTTATATTTTGTATAGAGCGCTAGATTTGTGTAGTTGTGCGTTAAGAGGCGTACTCTATACTTTGGCGAAATGTAGCCTATATTTTGGCGTTCATTTTTTTTATATGAAAACAATATTTTTGGGGGAAAAAAACCACAATCCCGTCCCAAAGTATGTTAGTCGATGACCAAGATCTAATAATTTAAATAAATTCGTTCTTCGAGTAGTACAAATCATCAAAATAAAACAGTTCTACACTTAGTTCCAGAGTAGCATTTGGAACGGGATTGTGGTTTTACTTTGTTCAAAAAGGATCTTTGTACAAAGAAATAAACGAAAAGAATTTTCTTTTTTTTTGAACGGCGAAATGAATTTTACCGAAGTACTTTCTCTGTACATCGAATCTTTGATCTACAAGTTCATTCAATCTGTCGATTGATTAAAAAAAACATTTAGTACATTATGGGTTGCCAGACTATAGCAAAAGAAAATTCATTCCCTTACAAATCGGCGTGCAACTGGTCCCAATTTGCTGTATTACTGCAAATTTTGTGTCGAAAAATAAAAAGTGGAAAGTCCAAGATGTTTTCCTATAGGGAGGGAAAACTGAAACTCCACATGTTTTCTCTTTTGAGAGTTGTTGTGGCTTGTAAATGATTCCACAATATGTGTTGAACAAATGAAAATTTAGATTTTTTCCTTTTAGTATTGCTTTCTTGCCGCAAGCGCGTCCTAACAACAATTCATAAAATAAAAACTAGATTTTCATTTGTTCAACTACAGTTAGAGGCGTGCGTATAACAGCGTACAACAGTATAAACAAGAATAAACAGTTTTTATTGAGTGTGTGGATCAGCTGAAAAACTGCAGAAGCAAATTCATGCTGAAATTTCACTGCCTCTGACTGTAAAGTCTTGTGAAATCAATTACAAACCGCAACAACTTCTAAATCGGGAAACATGTCGAATTTTTTCTCCCTAGTAACATTTCATGAAACAAAGAGTTTTTTCAATTAATATTAAATTACAAACGGAGACCTCCTACTCCTACTCTAGACCTGTCTCTAGACTGGACGAACACCTATCATTATTAAAATAATTGCAAATCAGGTGCTGAAAAATGCACCAAAAACTACTATATCAATCAGGAAAGGTCTATGAGATTTGTGGGTGTATCCACGACCGATGTTGTTGTAATATAGAATGAAATAGTACACGTTTGCACTACCGTAGAATAGCTTTTTTTTTTAAACAACTCTTTCTGTGTTAGTTGAGAGTCGCTTGAGTGTAGTATTAGTTGAAGGTGAATGCTGATGAGTCATACAAAAAATTACCTGCACACGGTGCACTATAAACGTTATCGACAACAGACGATAAATAAGTAAACTTTATCGTTTCGTTATGATAGCTATACAACGAATTGCATCGTAAAGATAAATTGCGAAGCAGTAGCAACATTGAATATATTATTGTGTGATCATTGTCTGAACGACCCTGTTACAGAGCATGTGTCGTTCACTTTAACTGTATAAAGATCCTAGATGTTGTGATTCCATCTCTATCACCTATATCTCTAATCCCACAAAAACCTCAAAAGAGGAAAAGGTGACGCTAGGCTAGTAAAAATTTAACTTCAAAAACATTTGATATCAGTTTTGGTGACGCATTCTGTGCCTAAACATAATCAATTTTAAACAAGAAAATATGTTGACGAGAATTTTACCGATGAGATTTTACAACGAAATTTTTACAAAAAAATGCGTCACAAGTGACAGATGATTATTGTCGTATGAGGGGTTTCCTCAGCATCTGCCACCTGCGACGCATTTTTCGTTTAAACACAATTGTTTTTTGATTCGGTTCAGTATGGAAAAGTTAAATTGTTCGCCTATATATAGGTTCCTTAGTCTCCCATTGGTTGTTCTGTTTTCTTTTTAAGGGAAGTCGACTAGCGTCACATCGTTTCGTCTCCGTTATCGCTAAATAAAAATTTACTCTTCCGAGCATAAAATGTTGTAACAAAATTATTTAACAAATTTAAGTTCTCCTTTATAAGAATAAAATGTTAAATTTTGGTATTTTTAGAATTACACTTTAGCGACAACTGTTGCACACGTATCAACGTGCAGAAAGAATGAATGAAAGTTTTTTTTGCGTTTCAACGAAAAAAAAAATATTTTTATTCCTGTGAAAAAAAAACTATTTTCATCAATTTGATTAATTTGTTTTGTGTAGAATTTAGATTATTACACCATAAAGCATTTAGCTGCTTTGGTGTGTGTTGGTATACCAGAAGAGATTGCCACTCATTTTTTTTTGAAAATATTTATGTTCCGGTTAATCGTCGATTTTATGCCAAATTGAAAAATTTGTTGTGATGGGAGTAGGTTGAGATGGATAAAACAATTTTAGACGAGACTATAACGATGAGTTATTATCGAAAATAAATTTAAATCAGAAAGCTTTTTCATTGTTTGATGATTATGAGAACTAATTTCGAGAGTAACTTTTGAAATTAGCGTAGTAAAATAGTGCCGAAAGCACACATAAAAATATGCCCTGGACATAGCCCAGAATGGTTGCAATATCGTAAATATCACATTATATACTGAATAAATGACTGTGAGACTGCGATAAAAATGTTTCAACATTAATGAAAATATGTTTTCACTAAAAACACAATGTTGTACCGTGCCTCGCCATGCTTCAGTGGGATTTCTGGCGATACTAGACAATACCAAATCTTAAAATTAATTGTCCGTGCTGTGACACTCAAATTTTTAAAGTTAAACCGAGTAGAAATATTTATGCAAAGCAGAAAGTATTCAGACAGTGAAGAGTGGCTCTTATGTATATAGCATCGGTACATCAGCTAAGAGTAAGTACATGATAAATAATCGATAAACGTTCCTTGTTATTTAATACATTTGTTGCATCTATATGAACACTTCACTCGTTGGTAATCTGTACGGTACAAAGTGTTAAATCGAAATAACTATTCTTAAACTTGAACGGTTGAATCAAGAAAAAAAGTCGATTCGGTTTTTTTTTTAAATACGATGGTTTATATGCCACCCAGGAATGCTTTGGCATAACCCGAATAAAAACACTTCATAAATAATATTATGTTCGTTGCACATATTGTATCAAAATAGCTGTGACTTTATCACACCGAAACCGGTGTGTTCCACTATTCTATAATTAATCAAAGTAATATTGATTAATAGCAGCTCATTATAATCTTAATTAAGTGTTGACGAACCGCAAACCTATTTTTGTTGTAGCCAAAGGTTTATTTGCAAATAATTATGACACTTTAATGTTGTCATATACAAACCAAAATTGATATATCTCACCTAGAATATGAATATCATAAAGTGCGCGTAAGAGTAGGAATATGTATAATTTAGAGTTGTTGTTCTGTTTGAAATTTTCACGTCATCATAAGTGATCAAAATAATTTTCTCTTTACACTTGATGCCAATGATGTGTCGGCAATTAAGAATGCTTAGCGATTTCATAATACGCTCTAATCCAAGCTGCAACGAATTATAATTTGTGAATATTTTAAATGCTTTGCGTTCACATTTTGATTTGAAGTGATTAGCTCAAGAAAATTGGATTTCATTCTCGAATGGGCTGCTTTGCGGTCGTCAGTATCTGTGCAATTTATGTGCTCCCATAAACGATCGAATGTATAATTCGTTGTTCTTTAATATTGATGATGTCCACTAGTCCATCCAAATTGGATTGTGTGTGAGTATAGGGACAAATAAAACAAGAGCTGACAAATTGAAAGACGTTCTTGTCCTAATTACAATACTTAAGCACAAAAATTACGTGTGGATATCTGAGTCATATTAAATTACTTCCATAAGAATAATGCAAAAGTTTAGTTAAAGTATCTGCAAGCCGTACAGCAAAAATTAATTGAGATTTATATGGTGGTTATAATGACAGACATCTCCATTCACGTTTAACGTTTAAAAAAGTAGTATTTATCACGCAAGGGAGACTATTTCGTAGAACTTTGCGTTAAGTTTCATTCGGAGCATAAAAGTGACTCAACGCTGGAAATCATTGTGAATGTCATGACACCCGTATAGTTTATGTACTTAGGGCATTTATTATTCAAAAAAAATAATTGCCGCTAGATAAACTGAAAAGCCTAATGATGAGCGTATGCCATTTTGAACTCGTTTATAGGAAATAATAAAATCAATCGATTAAATCACATATCCTATGTTGGCTGTTCGTATACGATTTACGTTATTATTATTTTAAAAATAAAAATTCTCACAATATACCACTTAACTGCAAAGGATAAAGAAAACAAAAAACATTCAAATTCATTCGTGACTGTTATTCTCACTTGAATAAATATATACGCGCACAGAACATTACACACTTTTGAAAAGCATAAATCCCAAAGGATTCACGTATTATTCAACAGGACTGATTAACACTTAAATATTTACTAGCTTCCTGGCAGGTATATGTATAAATACGAGGGGTCATGAGTTCTTCTAATGCTTCAGACAGAAAGTATATGTTCAATTTAAGCCAAATATCCTACTCAGAATTAAGGCAATGAAATGTACACTGTTCTGTACGTAGATATATATATATGTGTGTGTGTGTTCTGTGTATGTATATGTATGTATGGATGTGTTTGTATTCGGTGTACCATGTACCATCCATAAAACACATACATTTTTAATAATATATATGGGCTATTTTATTAAAAAAATGTGTAATATGTATAGCGTTTTTCTCAAAATGATATTAATTCGCCTAAGAAGTAGAAAATTTCATTTCACTCTCGAAAGAAATGGGAAAAAAGGGAAGAAAATTTTTCAAATATGAATACCATAGACTATATTTGTGTGGATCGGAGGTAGATTGGATATAATGCGATTACTCTAGCATGTATTTATTCGTAATATCAGTGAATATTAAACTGCACATAATATATGTACATGTGTGGAAAAGCCGTACAATTTATTCGCTGGCTTGACATAAATATAATATACCCATAACATACAGACAGACTGAATTCATGATGATCAAAACATCATGTGTGTAATGTTATCTTTTTCGTTCTTTCCTGTCAAATTGATGATGAAATTATAAAATTGAAATGCAAACTCAGAGATGCGAATGTCAAATGTTATGACATTTCACATGTTTCTATTGGAGCAATATTATGCTATTTATGCACGAAATCCAGCTGAAAAATTCTAAGAAAAATTAGACAGACAAAGTATGTTAAATGGACGGATGAAATCGTTCAAAAGAATGTTTTCCAATCGAAGTAAGTTCAACTGAAACCGATTCCATCTTAAGGTGACATTCACTCCATTATTAGAACGATTAACATATCTGTTCCGCACGTTGTGTGCTTCTGGGGTGGAAAAAATGAAGACGCTTTCTTTTCAGTCGGCAATGAGTGACGCATTTTGTTTCAGCTGCTTTTTGGCTGATCCACTGATACAAACAAATATGCTTGTTTATTCGGGTGAACAATGTACAACGCATGCGTGTGGTAATGGTAAAACCGTTTAAAGACGTGAAACCATATATTTGTTTCTATGAGTAGATCAGCTGAAAAACAGCTGCAACGAAATACGTCACTTATCTCAAAGCCATCGACTGTATTCTTGTAATAAACGAAACAGCGATCTAAGTTTGAAGATGGGAAAAATTAGTCGAGTGGGTTTAGTGTCGAAAAATATCTACAAAAGCTCTTACTCAACAACAATTAGTTAAAACGGACAACAAAAACCTCAAAAACCAATCGTGGGAAAATATTTACGAGATTCGGTCCTGCACTTTGGACATCCGGAAGACTTATCACTTATGCATAATCCCTAATGTCAAGAAACTGGTTAACAAATACAGTTTACAATATAGCTTCGTAAGACTTCAATCCACTGTCGACTGCTTTTTATGAATGTCCTCCCCCTTTTATACAACGATGATACATCCCGGAATAACTGAAAAACAAGTGACCAGACCAAATTCTAAGAGTCTTTCAAAGTCATCTTAAACATTTTGCTAAATGTTTCGCCTGTAATCTTTGAATATTTGCATCCATAAATAAAAGGGACACCGAACAAAAACCATCAGTTTAACCTATCAACTCTTGACAGTATTAAAATGATATAAAAATACCATGTGCGGTCGACCATATCATTCAATGCGTTGAACATGATGAATGATGAATCACATAATGTTGAAATATATTGTGAAAATAAAACTGAACAATTCATCTGTTCCTAAAATTTCAAAAATTCACATGTTGTTTTGCTGTGTGTTTTTTTTTCGAGATTTTAATTATAGAAGTTTCGGCATGAAAACATTCTAGTTAGAACATTCACGTTAAACAAGAAAACTTTTGTTGTTCAATCGTTCTACTCTTGGATTCACTTTTCCGAAAGAAACTAATTCCATGCAACACCAACGTTGACTATGATGCAACTTTTCCTCGAACAAATTGACAAGAGAGTAACACTATCAATATGCAAAACACCTGTGTTTAATCTAAAGGCTATCTCAAGCGTAGATTGTTATAAATTCCTTTGAAGGAACTAGCATTCGCCGATTCGTTAATGCATTGTTTACGTAAACAATGTGTGTACTGCTATTAAGCGTATATTTTCTGTTTCTTAGTTTAACTAAGTGCTCCTCTGAAATGACTACTTAAAAATGATGTTTTCTTTTGCTTCAATGTCTGAAGATGACAGACTAGCTGAGGTAAATAAAGCGCAAAATTCACACTCAAGTGAAGTATAGTAGATAACTAACCTTTTCGACTTTGGTGGCAGGTGAGACCCGTACAATGGATTTTTTTTTTAAGAAATCCTCCGAAAATGTTTCAATGGATTTCTGTTAGATTATTCTTCCCCGAAGCATCTGAACAAAAAACATAGAACCATATTGTCAATGATAAAGAACAACAGCAGAAGTGAATCGCTCGCATTTTATTTTAATTATTTTAATAATGTGTCAGGTTTTTTGCTGATCACGCCAGAAAAAAAGAGTTGTTTTTTCAGCAGGCTTAAAGGTGATATTTATTTTTAATAATTAACTAGGTATCAAAACCGCCACAAAGTTACGATAATGGTATTTCGCTCCGCTCTAAAAATGAACGTCAGAAAATTATTACCATTTTCAGTTAAGCATCACTTTTGTTCAGTAACCTAATTACTCACTACAGTCTCTGTTTCCGTAAAGACTAGACACGCCAATTAGTTTTGAATTTATTATTGTAAGACAAGTGTTGCAAATAGATATATAAAATGTAAAACACTGGAAAGGATTGAAATTTTTCCAGCGTTTTTACAGTGATGGCAAATAGGGATACCACTTATATACCTGTACGTAAAATTTCTATCACACCCATTGATGCATAAAAATTACTACTTAAAAACAACTCCATAAAGTTAACGTTGAGCGGTGCAAAGAAAGAAAGACGAACCACAGAAGAAGAAGACATAATACACACCGTAAAATGTTATAAAAATTTTCCCTGAAAACTGTCTACTTTTCTTTCATTTAAATGGTAACAATGTAAACGTGAAATATTCACGTGCACTTGTGCAGATATTTTGCGACATAAAAATCGTGGAAAATGCATGCACTTCGTTTAAGGAAAAAAATCGTTTTACATTTTTATATGAAGCTGTGTCAAGTGTAAATATAAGTGGTTGGTTGCGCAAAATAAAATAATTCAACACTTTTCTCTACAAAAAATTCGAAGTTTAAATTAATTTTTTTTAAGAAAAAAAACGGCTTCACTAAAGTCAGTAAAGAACCCAAACAGTGTTGTGTTTGGTTGCATATTTTCTTATTTTCAGCCCAAGTTACGTGCTTTTTGTATTATTGCATTGAGGCCGTTTGTATTTAAAGTTTTGAAAATGATTCGACTAATCTCAACACATTAGTATCTGCTAACCATTCTGCAAATGATCATTACAAAATTTACGAAAATGACGCGAAAGATTCACGTACAAAACTTTTAAGTTGAAAGTCAGTTTCTTAAGTTCGGTTATCACATCATTTCGCCTTGTGAGGAAGTTGCAAAACTTACGGTGAAATGTTTTACGTTTAAAGTTCTTCTATCTACACGAAGATACACTGCAATTTATACCCGATACGCGAACGTATAATTAAAAATCGTTTCGTTGGAATTGAAACAAATTAGCGAGTAAATAAGTAAAAAGCCAAAATCCATACGACTTTAAATAATCTAAATGGATTGCAAAAACACCGCTGTGGTATTTTGTATCAAATGGAAAATTTGACATTTAGGCAATTTGGCGGGCGCGTTTTACGGATAGATTAGGAGAGATTTGTATTATAATAGATAGAACAAATTTTGACAACACACACTTTTCATTTCATATTGCGATCATTATTTTAAAAGAATTGGTGTATGCCGAATGGTTTGAAAATTTGCCTATCATTAAAAAAAAGTTTATTTGACAGTTTTCCGTAACAACTTCCGAGTGTATCAATTATCAATCTGTTGCTTCTTTTCGGTAAAGTATAGGCTAGCATTTGATCCAAAATCTATTACTTCATTCGATTTCACACTGAAAGATCATCACTATTTTTGACGTCTCTGTCGATAACATATGTTCTAGGTGTGCGGTTACCTGGTAATAGATAATAAACCGGCAATGAGCGACAAAAGACCTGCCTGCAAGGGAATCTCTGCTATGAATAAGTGTATTTTTAGACTCAAATGTTTTCGGTTGTTTCACACGGTAACGATAATCATTACTCGAAGTGTTTAGAGAGAATATAGAACGGCGCACTCCTCTAATCTAAATTAAAAGAAATTTCAATTTTATTTACTAGCACACAAAACAGAAGCAGACGCATTTATAATTCTCTAAAATCCTATATTTTCGACTTTAATGAAGATTAATTTACCAGACAAAAAAAAAATTGAATAAGAATCACCTTGGCAAGTAGAAAAAATACGGCAAAAAAAACATACAATAAATAAGACAAAACGTTAGCAGAAGTTCTATGCCGGCATGTGTTCATTTTATATAATTTCTTATGATAATTTTAATGAAGATAAAATATGAAGCCGTGCAAGTGTAATATATGAATAAAATGTTTTTCTTTCTGTATAAAATATAAGACAAACATAGAGCTTCTTAAATATTATTTTAATGTGGGTAAAAAGGCCAAGGATTTCCACAGCAAATTTTATAAGGCAGACGCTTAGCAATTTTATTGGTTTTGAATTAATGAAATTATTTAATACAACAATAACTACTCAATCACAATGGTTCAATACTGACCTGAAGTTCAAATGAATGATCTGTTCAAGTACAGTTGCATAATAACTCTTTTTATGCAGACTTTTCAATGAGCTCGATATAGTAAACGCTTCGGCTTAAAAAATAATTGCCAATTGATTTTTAGCACAAAAGAATGAAGAGAAGAAGTGTATTCCATTATGCGGTAATCGTGTTTGTATTCGTTCGAAAAAAAAATTATTTCAATTAGGCGATTTTCTATTCACTTATTGGCTTTTGAAAAAGTGAGCAAATAAACCCTCAACTCTAGGAACGGAATAGTTATTTGCATTACAACAGACGAAAGTAAAACAAAAACCTCACGTGTCGATTACTTTTTTTACTCCACATTTCATTAAAAAAGCTTCGAACATTGTAGTTTCTTGCTTCCCAAACTCGAAGACAAACATCACCCACCAAACAATATAGCCGAATGAGCTTAAATTTGCGGATATAAAAAAATGAATTGTTGGCAACGCATCGAGCCATTCATTTAATGTGAAAATTGTTCGTTCATTGGACGCATTGTGTTGGTGTCATTAACATTCTTCTCTGTTTAGATAACCGAAATTACTGTCGCATCTCTGTTCGAAAGCCAAAAGTATACGTACTTATGCATTCTATGGCGCTAACGGGGATTTGCATTTTTTAATATTTCCTTTTCATTTGGGAAGCGAAAACTATCATTTCATAGTCGATATAACAAAAAAAATATTGTGCTGTAAAAGACTACATGAACACTATTTACAGTGAGCAAAATATCAATTAAAATCACTGTGCTAATGTCAGTCATCTTATTCTATGAAAACCCAAGATAATAATTCTTCGAAGGAGCAAAAGTGTTCATAAATTTTTAATTTACAACCAGAAAAGATTCTCTTTACGATTCATTTTCTATTTTCAATCGCTTTAATGGGATCTAACAGATCACCCCTTGAACCGAATATATATAGAGAGAATAAAAAAACCAACAAATTTCTCAAGAATTCAAAAAACCGTACTTCCCAACAACAACAGATTGATGAAATATTTTCCTCGCAGAATATATATCCACTTCTTCAATTTAATTAACCAACAAGTAGCTCAGCAAATTATAATGTTCCATTTATTTCCAGAAAAGTTTGGAAATTAAGAAAGCTTTGTGAATTATATTGGGTAACCACAAAACAGAACAAATATAATAGGCTCGACGTGCTGTATCTATACAGGCATCACACCAGTGTGTATACACAGCTAGTCTGAAGTGCTGCCAGACATTTTAAGATTGTTGCAAGCATTTTATGAGTGATTTTTTTTTTATTATTTATTTAGTCAAAATAATGTTTAGGAAATGTTTAAGAGAACGAAAAAAAAATCTAATAAATTTCCCAAATATCGTGCTATGTTTTAGACACACATTTCCATACGTTCCAAACTTTGTCGTCCACAAGCAATTACCCGGAAAAGGTATAAAACTCCTGTTAAAATTACCTTTCGACTTTAGTATTGTTAATTTTTCATTTTTATAATGTAAAATAAATTTGAAAATTTTTCACTAAAACAATCTTTGAGGTGATGCACACCTGGCATGACTTTTATGCCTAAGGTATAACCACATCAAATTCGCTGTACAAAAAAGTTTCGTATGCCCAGGGTATAAGGGTAAGTGAACTGTGAAAATAAACAGAAAGAACTAAAATAACTTTTTAGCTGATGAAACTCGTTTATACCAATGGTTATAATGATACATATAGTTCAGAGAGAACTCATTAAAAATTTAGAGAATTTTAACTTTGTTTAAAATTCCGCGACAATGAATAGATATATATTCAGAAAATGAAAACCCTCGATGAAGAAACCTGAAAATGACCTACATTCATAATATCGAAAGGTCGGAACTTATTACATTTGAACAATCTTAGAAGGTTTGTATCTCACCGGGTAAGGCGTGCCCTGTGTGCTTTAGCAGAAAAAAGTAAGATGAAAATAGACAATCCAATTACAAACACTGACATTTCTACAAAAATTTTTAACTTTTTCGCAATTTAATGAGAATTCCTATGATGATTTAAATTTTTTTCCCATAAATGTGGGCGATAGCTTCAGTGAAATATAAAGTGTAGTACTTCAAGAGAAAGATAGGAACAAAAATAATATCGTAAAGGTCGACTCACTTGGCAATATTCACTGAATATTATTCAGAGGGGGTACCGACTTCAGTAAATCACTTACAAATCACAGTGAATCATTTATCAATCACGTGTGGATCCATATAAATTACAAATTTTTCATTGATAAAATGTCAATTAAAATTTTGTTAATTTGACGCAACGTACCGAAAAAAAATGCACTGCACCCTGTTCCTGTTGAAAAAAAAAATATTTTACTGTGACTGTCTGATTTTCCAACACAAGGAATAAGTACCCCCTCACAATATTCATATTCAATATACAGTGTCAGAGCCCACAACATAGGATGACACAGGGCCTAGTTCTTTGGTTCTCCCGGTTTTATTTATTTTCTATTTTTATCATCAGGTGACCAATTTGGATATTTCTATGGATATTATACAGAAATAAAGAACAAAACTTTTATTTTTTAGCTGACCTATGACGTTAAACTTTGTTTGCGTTTGAGCGACTCAAATATGTGGTAAACAAGTATCTATAATATCTATACGATTATATATGTATTTGCGCGCATACACATAACATACTCTACCATCAGGAAGCAATGATACAGGTATTTCCTCATCATTTCAAAAAGGAAAATACCTTCAGCCTACATTTTAATATCATGTTGGTTGATATAACAATAACAAAATTCAACACAAAGGGGTTGAACAAACGTATCTATGATATATTTTCACATCATCATCATCATCATCATCATCATCTAAAACACAATGTTTGTTTATAATATGGAAAACTTTTCTAATGAAAATATAGGAAGCGTAAAGCGGGAATATAGAATAAACTACTATGATAATAATATATTTATGTTTATTTATCTGAGTAAATAAATTTTAAATTTCAACTTTATGCTCCGAATCTGTTGGGCGTCAATATTCGCAAACGTCGTCGCAATGACTTTCTTAACGAGCGCACTAAATTTAAGTTAGTACGCAAGGAACGGTGGGTGACAAATTTCTACATATATCCGCCATTACGAATTGTGGTTGTGGCGATAGTTTAAAACAGGCGAGCTTGCTGCCACATGTTACCGTTTTTATTCGAAGAAAAACCCCATCTAACCACTTCATTAATGTGCGGGGTCAAAGATTTCCCACAGTATAGCAAAAACTTTTCTAATCTGACTGGATTTTGAAACCCCGAGGAATCTGATTAAGCGCAGCAACGCTCTCAAAAATGGTTTTTCGTTTCGAAAATCACCGAGTTAAAACCAGTGCCTTTTATAAGGATTTTTCACTGGGGTGCACAACTTTCCGAAGGGCCCAATTTTTTTCTCGAAAGGGCCCTCACAAAAAAGCCGACGTTTATCATAAAATTTACATTTTTTGTTTTCTGTTTCCGGCACCTCTTCAGCGCCCTGGGCTTCGTATTACAGCTACCATTTCCAGCACCCCATTTCTTATTCCCAGCGCCCTTGGCTTAGCACATAGGCTAAGCCGGCACTGTCGTTAACAGCTGTGAAGGTAGGTCAGACCTCCCACTGAATTTTTCGGACAATTTTCATTAAAATTTCAGACATTTTCTACGAAGATTTCGGACTAATAGTGCGCTTGGGTATGGGTAATTGGTGGGCATAATTTGATAATCGATAGCAAATTCAATCGGACGCGATGATTTTTATTTGAGTCGTTGTTTCTAACGTGATTTGAAGGGTCGCATCATTGGTCGATGTATGCGCCGAGGTGCGCTTTGTGAATTCGAATAATGAAACTTTTGGATTACAGCGAATGAAAATTTTGAATCGCAGCGCAAAGTTTTAAGAAACGATGTGGCAATTAAGTTCACTGGACGGATTTATAAAAAGTGGGGTGCACTGGGGTGCACTGGGGTGCATTTATCAAAAGTGTGGTGCACTGATAGGGGACTGGGGTGCACTTTTCCTCCGACTTTGTATGTTAAAAAAGGCTCTGGTTAAAACTGCATGAAAACTGGTTTTTCAGTTATAGAAAAACCACATTCTAACATAATGACTACAGGAGAGGGATTGCGACATCAATTTTCTTTACTCTATTCTATGTCAACTCCACCGATAGAGTAAAGAGTGTCCAATTGTTTATTTTGATGAGTTTGTGATTGTTATCCTAAGCCGAAGGCGTTTGGGCATAGGTCCATATCATTTTTTATGTGTCGATGAAAGATAAACCCACATTCTTCATAATGTTAGTCCTACCACACAGATACCCTATAAAATAAATAAACTTTTACTCGACCGATTTTAGTCGAATAAAATGCCATGGTATAGGCACATGACCTCCCGGAACAGTAATCAGTTTTTCAATCCATCGAGTAAAAGATTCAGAATTTTTCTGTTGACAGCGGGTGTGTTGCAGCCACATCTTAACAGGTGGGATTGAGATAGAATGTGAAAAGAGAACTGATGCCGCAATCCATCTCCAGGTTATTTTTGTACAGATTTTTCCGGCAGGTCGGTACGTAGCGCAATTTTTTCAAATGTTCCTGCCGTAGAAAATTTATGTGGGCGGGTAAAGAATTTGTAGGGTTTCAGAAACAGCCATTCGGGGGTCAGGTTTGGATAAATGTCTGGCCGATTGCTCTAATGTCACCCGAATTTTAGTAAAATTGGTGAAAATGTCGATGTACTCGCAAAAAATCAACGTCAATCTAAGGTTAATCAGGTATTCACTAAGTCAATCATTGAAAGTCAGTTACCAGTTGTGATGGTTCAACGAAGAATTTTCATTAATCACGATTTAATTTTTGGTTAATAATGTTTTCTGTTTTCGGATACGAGAGATTTTTAAGTTTGGTTTTGTATATCTTGTTAAGCAAATGGAGATTTCAATGTACCGTCAGAATTTTTTTTGTTTCATGTGTTAAAACATTTGTGGAATCCATAAGAATTGAGGCAACTCCAAAGTCAGAACAATTGGTTTCACTTTTTTGCGAATGAAAATTGTACCTAAAGTTTCCATATCAAATTTTAACAACTTCACTGGCCTTGGAAACTTTTCGAGCTAGCAGCATCATAATATAATGATTGAGCTTGTCTTCTGGTAATAATGTACTTCGTATAAAATTGATGTTAGTTGTTAAGCTAAAATGCTAGTGGGGTTACAAGAATATATAATAAGTAAAGAAAAACATCACTTTCGAAAATAAAACAAAAAGAACGAAAGGAAAATACGAAGTAGAAAGATATTTTTAACTAAACTATAATTCGTTTAATAGATTAGTTCCTTGGTAATTGAAAGTTAAAGATTCTGAATTTTTCCGTTTCATTGTTGAATGGAAAGTGTTGCACTGATTTTCAGTCAATTATGTTACAAAAAGTCCTTTACGTTAAACTGCTAAAATCTCACACCAAACCTAAATACAAGTCTGTGGATAGGAAAATTAGAGAAAAGTGAGAATGTTCAAACCTTCATTGGGGTCATTAACGATTCAGTCATTAAATAACGACTTTACTAATTTTTGGAAATCAACTAATCTGTGTAACCGAAGACACATTACAACATTACGCAACGATTTAATAGCCATTCTGGCGTCGACATCAAACATCAACTGAAATGGTTTCTATATCCGCCTCGTTTCTATCATTAAGAACGAAGAAGAAAAAAACGCTGGAAATTAGGTCTGCTTCAAATCTGTTGCTGTTTTTACATGCGATTATACTTCCAGCGAATGGATAAAATCACAGCAACAACTTTGAAAAGATCATTCATATTTGATACTTTTTGTTGACTTCAAACAGGCGAATAGCATGATTTTAATTACACACTTTTTAAATATTTATTACATTAAATAATAAGCTATTTCAAAATGTTGATTAAACCGGTGTTCATTTCCACACAATATGCACATCTTACAAAGTATATAGACCGGGATTTAGTAAATTCCTTGTAATAACATTTTCTAATTGGCCATATCCTTTTGAGCTTTTATCTTCCATAACAAAATGTCAGAGTCGTAATATTTTCCTTGCTATTCAGAGATTTCCATTACGGCATCACCTGAATTTGCTCATGGTTAAATGGTTTTCGACTAACAATTGTGTTCGAATTAAATTGGTCGATAGTATCGTCCACTAAATTTGTTTTGTATAAAGGGAAAACAATCATTGGTGTTCCAATAAATATACTTCTATTCAATAGGCATTGTGATGCCGTTGCTGAAGGAATGTTCACACAATTAAAGTCTTCTGTTTTGGGTATTGCATAATATACTGTCTATTCACAAACGCACTGTGATGAAAAACATACTACTCCAAATACCAGTCACTTCGTTTGCACGGCTCATAACGTAAAGAGAAAATAATAATTGTGACTGGAAAATTTGAAATTTATTAAATGAAAACTTCTGTTTTACTTTCCTTAACTTCATAGTTGACTTAGTAAACAATACTTCGAACGCAAACGTGATTTTATTATAAATTCATTTTGTATGAGATGTAAGGAAAGGATTCCGTCGTGCGTACTTTCGAATGTAAAGACCACATTTATTCTATGTTTAATCTTATGTAAAATAATCGTTTTCATTCGAGCGCTTTGAGTTTAAATAAGTAGTTGATATAGGCACCGTGTGTTGATGCATATGTAATAGTATTCTGTTGACTCTATGATTTTAGAATCTACGTGTTACAATGCTACGCTACATTGGCTATTATTTATATAATAAATTCTCACATTGTTTTGGCGAATAAAAATGGTTTTATAAGTAGAGGTTAAAGTAGAAAATGTAAGAGAAGAAAGAAATGAAAAAAAAAACGGAAAGGCGAGTGATCCTAATAAAGTCATTAGAAAGACGGTAATAAATTTTGGTTTATGTGAATTCATCTTGGGATAATTTGTGGCCATTTTTTTCCCTTTTTTTATTCTAGAAAAATCAATCATTTCCACATATACTACATACATATTAGAGTTGTGCGCCGGCGACAGCCACGCCGAACACCGCCGAAAATTTCACTAAAAATTTAAGCTGACAACACCAAGGTCTCGATGAAAGTCGCTGGTGCGTTTGTGCCAAGGAGCGTCAACAGAACTATTGAGAACTTCGTTCTCTTCGTTTTCTTCGCTCTGGAAGCGTTGTAGTTTCAAAAAATGTCCACAGTTGGACAGGTCCGGACTGGCCATATGGTGAATTCGGGGAATTCCCGATGGGCCTTTTGGATTTTTGTATGAGAATTTTTAATTTGTGGGCCTTTTTAAATTGAGTTGCATGGAGCCCCCGATGGGCTTTTTCGAGCCATTCCGGTACTGCAGTTGGATAACTAACATACATCCAAATTGGTTTGATAATTTTTTTGGTTAGTTTTGACAGCTTGTTGTAGATGAAAGTCTGTCATTTTCGAATAATATCCAAAGCTGAAGCGGGTTTGTAGTTGGCTAAGCTTGACTAAGCGTCAAGGTGTATAGATATTTTGCTGTTTTTGTAAGGGATAATATCGAGTTTTATCCGCCATTTCTTTGTTCGATTTTCGGCTAAGTATCCGGTAATAAGAACTACTGTATACCGTACCGTATGCAAAACACTATAACGTTTATTTCAAGGATCCTGAAATTTTTAATTATTTTAAGAGAGACTGATATTCTGGTGAGGGAGGTTTTAGTTTGAATTTTTAAATTTTTTGTTTTGTATACTTTCAGTTTCGCTAGATTTTCTTTTTAAATTTTTTTGTTATAATTTTTTTTTATTATTCTCTCTCGATCATTGTCTAATACATAAACAAAAAATGTACGCAATGGCGGGTTTCAAAAGAACTCACGGTTGAGTTGTCTTTCAAATTTTAAGTATTGATTTGTCAATCCATTTTATTTTTTTTGGTAAACTCAAAGCCAATATTTTTCTAATGGGCCCCGATTTTTGCGCCGAAATTGCTGCCGCCGCCGATAAATGACTTGACGTACGTCGCCGGTACTTTTACAAAACTTTACAGCCGCCGCCGAAAAATATTGAACGGCGCACACCTCTAATACATATATACAACGATCGAAATAAATTTCATCAACATAAAAACCCTTCAGTAAGCACCTATCTGAACCTCTTTCTATTATTCCACCTATCACAATATATACATACAAATTTATAAATAAAACAGAAATATATTCCCACCAGTAACGCACATAAACTATATTAGAGTTTTTCGATTGAATCCTTGGGGGTACAAGCTGACTGTGAAGAGTGACTTGGATAATTTATGCAACTTACCCACATTTTACTTTCGGATCATTGGAAATAGTACATACGGCATGGTACAATCGAGTATAGGTAAAAAGTATATTTTCTAGAAGGAATTTTGTTCTTATTGTATTTGTTTTGATGCAGGATAAATAAATTGATGTGAAATGTAGAATATTCGTGTGCCGTATTCGTAATATGATGCAAAGTATCGTTAAATTTTCGTTTTTTTTTTGTGTCTACGGGCTAATAAAACAGAAAATCCCCAATGTTTTATGAATTTTTGTTTTGCGTCGAATAAATTTCGCGTATTTTACTTGTCGAGCACGCCTTAATAGTATAATCATAAATTTCGTGTTTAAAGTTATTCGACGGTCAACACATTATATGATTTTGTGTAACTTCTCTAGAGCAGCAATTTTTTTTTTCTTTGACGATTCAATAATTTCCTTCGTTGAATTTTATAATTCAAGATCCGATTCTAACTGTAAATATTTGGAATGATTCACTAAACAGAGTGCATACGGATGCATGTTGGAACAATCAGGGTCTGTTTTCGATAAAATGTTTCCTGAAATTTTCTTGATTTTCTCAAAATATTGTGCTTGGGAACACTATCAAATATGCATTATGAAAGTAATGAATCTGAAGATTGAGAAAATTTACATGATTTTGTCTTCCCTAGGGTCCATTTCACCACTAGTGGCGAAAAGTAAAATATAGCAAAACTGAGAAAAAATCCTTCGATCGCCACCCCAAATCACGCATGAAAAAGTTCAGTTTTCGCAGCGCAGTTGCAGAAATAACTACTAATCCGAACCGAAGCATCAATCTGGAAAATACAAAGATGTCATTCAAAGAAGAAAAAAAAGTTCGAAATTAGGGACCGAAAATTAAGACAAGTTGTGACAGTGTAAGGCAAGGCCTTTTTTTAATGTGGTCGTCCTTTGTAAGCAATGCCTTTGTGCTATTTTATTTGGTATAAATTCTAAAATTGGTTAAGTCTCGGGTTAAGTTTGCTATCAATTTTTAAGGTTGATGCAGAAAACAAAATCCAATAAAATTTGATAAAAAAAGGTCAAGCCATGTAATTCAATAGATACAACGAATTTTATGGATATATTTTGCGTTTCGTCTGATAATCGGTTGAAGCAGAATAACCGAAAATAGATCGGAATTATCGTGTCAGCCGTACAACTTGCTTAGCTGTCTGTATATTTGATAACAGGACAATGCTGTGCAGTGAGAAATGTGTGTCTCAATCCGTTAATTAAAGTTTTCAGCCCTCGCTTGGGATGGAATTAAATTTTTACTGATGTCAACAGGAGTTTGAAACCAAAATTTATTCTGAAACCATCCTTTTCCAGCGGCAAAGATAAGCTGATTTTGCGGACATTTTTGGCTATTTAAATATCTAATTTTAAGCCAGACATAGAAGGAGCATTGTTCCTTTGTCGAAGAATAAATTAATTTCAAAATTTACTTTAACAACGAACGAGCAATTTAGTTAATATTACTTTGCGAACACAGGCCAACGAGCATACTGCCCTAGAAGACATATAAAAAAAGAAACTTTAAATAATAGCGTAATACACGGGCTGTACAAAATGGTCGCGCACAATGAAACACCTTATCTTGAATTTAGCACAATAAGAAATATTTTCTCTAAGTACATATTATCTCATATAATTCAAACTCTATATTTATATACATTGCATGAACGTATAGCCTTCCATGAACCACTAAATATACACATTCATACCGCCTTACCATGCTTTGGTTGCTAGGACCATAAGGGTATACATTATAGCTGGTGATTTGGTACAATGATATATACACTGTACGTCGGTATATATACACTAAAAGGTGTTTAAATTAATATCTATTATGGTGAAGCTAGAAAACAACTTTAGGTTATTGTATTGTGGGTAATTGGATTGTGCATTCATCTTTTGATTAGGTTCTAATTAAATAAAAGCTTTTTTCAATTGTTATAGGTATAATAATATGAGACGATGATGTTGACGATGATATTTTGAATGATGGCATACTGAAAATTTATGTTGGTAAGCACAGAGTGAGTGAGTGAGAGGGAATGAATGGTGTAGGGGCGTTTAAATATTTGCTTTCAGTATACTTGTTGATTGTAAACTTTGAACTCACTTCCATGCCATATACATAAGATAATTGAAAGGTTTTGTATAGGAACTTTGCTTATTTATTAAAATGGCATTGTAGCGGTCCGGATTTATTGCAAAATTTGTTGACGAATAACACCTTTTCAAAAAGTTAAATTGATCATAGCCAAGTAGTTGTTGACATACGAAAAAGTTTTAATTAACGTTAAGATCGTCAGAATAATTAGT
The DNA here is from genome assembly GCF_014529535.1 of Bradysia coprophila. Classification (NCBI taxonomy): domain Eukaryota; kingdom Metazoa; phylum Arthropoda; class Insecta; order Diptera; family Sciaridae; genus Bradysia; species Bradysia coprophila. The sequence goes on along the minus strand of NW_023503313.1, from coordinate 3,472,640 downwards.
AAAGTTTCACTTTGGAGTGCAATTACCAGATAAATGGATATAATTACAAGATTTGAAAGGAAAAAGGAAGTGTAATTTCAGCGGGATTAGGGAAATTGATAATTTGGCTCGTGGCATATAGGGTCGCTAGTGAAACCGTTTGTATAGGAGCGTGTTCTCAGTTAGTTATCGAAAGGCTATACAATGAGAACTCAGTTATATGGGTTTGGATATATATAACGAGACCACACATATACTAATGATAAAATCAGAAACTCTTGTTGGTCAGAGAAGATTGTCAACAAGTCATAGCATATAGCATTCCATTCTATTTTCTTGTCCTATATCTACACAGCCATTATTTTCATACGTTTCTCATCAATAAATTTTTATTTTATTAAATTATATAGACGGTAGATGTTTTTAATTTATTCAAATCTGTTATTTCACAGTCAAGCAAATACCATTAAAACGCCCATAAAATTCCATTTGTATATTGTACCCGTAAATACCATTTTATTTTCCATACAAAATTTATGTAATTATTTAGAGTTCAATTTACTCACACAATATTCTATTACATTCATTGCTCACATGTGCTATCTAATTTGTGTTTTTGCAATGATAAAAAAATAATGAAACGAATGAGGTACAGAAAAAAAACATCCCTCCCAATAATGAATCTCTCCGATGTTCAGTCTCTCTCTATATATATAATGTAAACGTGAAAGAATGGACGTTCAATATTTCCATCAAATACATTTTAATCTGAAACATTGATGTTTACTCGGGGTAAACACATAAAGCATAAAAAAAACCCCGAACAAAAACAACAAATAGTGGACTGGAGTACAATCAATGAAAAAGAATAAAACAAAATAACCAATTGAGATGAAACAATTTATAGATTTGGTTCGGAATTAAGATTTTAGAATGGCAAAAATAGAAACCTGACCGATATATACAAAGATACAATCATGTTTAACTGGGTTTTGTAGGTTTTAACGATTTGTACAACGAAAACAATGCTTTTTATTTAGCTTTCACGTTAAACGATAAACGTGTGCCGTTTTACGGTGATGGTGTTCAAGAATGCCGTTCTTTCAGTGAGATGATGAACTACGATACAACCGAATGTGAATATAAATAAATTGAAATAGGGGTAGTGTTACTCAAATAAAAAGACCATTCGAGATTTGCAAACTCAAATGAGACTTGATTAGTTTGATTATCTCTTGTTGCTGTCAGTCACTTAGCCAACGTCAGTCTGTTATTAGCGACGAAAGTGACACAGTGCAAACAGTTCCATAGAGTTCACCATTGTATCGGGATATTATCACGATATACCTTTTACAGACACCGCACCGTATGAGCAAGCTCTTTCACTAATTCAGAAAGGATTGTTAAAGAGATGAACAACTTTAATACAATTTTACCATATTGGTGGGTTGAGAGGTGGGATAACACATTAAATATGAAAAAATTTGACAAATTTTGGAAAAATCTAAGAAAATTTTGGAAAATTTCCCAAAAAAAGTCACTGCGTTCAGGACTGGATTAAGACTTAGAGTGCCACTGGGCTATTTCATTTAAAGCGTTAAGCTTAAACATATCGCTTAAATTTGCAGCACCATCGGTTTAAACCGTCTCTGCCTGCATTCCGTAGTTGCTTACATTGGATCATATGTAAGGTAGAATTAAGTTCGTTTTATTGACCCTTTACAAACAGAGATAAGTTATAGATTTGTTTTAGTCAACGTAAAGGATAGCGATTGACAAAAGATCTATTACTTCATTCGTTGAACATACATTCCTTTAATTAGATCAATTCAACCGCAGGTCTCCACAAGGACCAAATTTTGGAAAACCCTAAAGTGATATTCGTAACCACAAGGACTCTTGAACTATCTCATAAAAGTAGATAATTTCTAAAAAAAAAAGGTACTAGGTCCATTGCGAGAGCAAAAGAGTAGGAGCCAATTTTAAAATGAATGGTGGTACTGTTTTGAAATTCTTTATTTCAAAAAATGCATACAGCTGCATTGAAATTATTATTTTCCATTAATGTTACATGTCTTTTCTGGCATTTTTTTTCTGTTAGGCTTAATACGAATAATTTTCTACTGATAAAAAACCCAAACATTCGAGAGAGAAAAAAATATAAAATGGAAAAAAATACACAAAAATCGTGTACAAACTGAATTTCATTTATTTACACATGCATTAAACACTACTCATTTGAGCTCAAAGAAAAACACACACCAAAAAAATATGATAAAAAGGTTTTACATTTTTATTTCAGAGCTTTTATTCCGTTCCGAAAACATTGAAAACAATTTTCTAAAATGTTTTCACATTGGCTAATCTTTTTAGTTCTATCCAACGCAAAAAAGTGATGTTTTCAATGTTATTTTATGAAAATATAACAATCGCAATGCTTGGATTTTTTTTTTTTTTTCGAATGTTAGTAATATCACTTGTTCCACAATTTTTTTTTTCTTTTCATCGCTCAATAAATATCGACAATATAATAAGTTTGATGCATATACAAATATGTAGAAAAGATATATTATATAGATGGAGATAAAGGGTATACAAGTAAACCATAAAGCAGTGAATAATAAAATAGGATGTTATTTATGATGTTAATACAATGAAGAGACACACATACCTTTGACGAAGTGAGGGAATTAAGGCTCCTGAAAAGAAAAAAAAGAAAGAAGAGTAATAAAAAACATTTACAGATAGTTTAAAGATATGCATTCAATACAAGTGTGTTTGAAGAATCGTCAGTATAATAAATGTTAAAAAAAGAGTTAGATTAAGATTGAATAATGGACCAGAAAATAAGAGTTCGTATTGGTATTTTGTGTTAGCAAATATGTAAAAAAAATGTGCAAAATTTATACTTAAGTCTCTAAAAAAACACTATGCATTGCATTCCATCGTATATTCGATTATATAAAATTAGATTCGTCTCGATCCATATGAACCTTTATTTCAATTTTGTATTGACTTTACTGATTAAGATAATCCACATAAATAAAAAGAGTCGACATAGTTACACTTCAGCATGTAAAATGTTCGCTTGTTTTACAAACACAAGAAACGAACAAGAAACGATCAACCAACTAACTAAATAAACAATTTTTGCAAAGAATATCGCTAAATTGATTAGTGCCAATTTATCCAATTTGCGTACAAGAAGTACAATTATGACGATGTCAAAATCACGCATGTTAGTGTGCTTAGCTTAGTACAACAATGTTACTACACTTCAAAAAAAAAAAAAAAGTTACAAAAATAGATCGTAGTTCAGCATGAAGAATAATTGTCGAAAGTAGCTTTTCGAGTGAGTTCCCACTTTAGAAAAAGAAAATTTTCATCATTTCCCTGGGTAACCACATAATTTCTTACAACAAAGGAAATAAAAGTTTCGTAGGTGGCGCGAAAATAACCATTCTCACAAAAAAATAGTAAGTTGCTGCTTTGGGGCTTACTCAAAAAAGGGCCTGCCTTTTTTGCATTTATTTTGTGCGACTGTTTATAGAGTGAGTCGAAGTCGATAAGCGTTATGTGCCGAAATAACGCTAGGACAGACACCATCGAAATGGGATATAATCGCTTATATAGTTGTCTGAGGAAACTTTACCGTTTCATCGTATGGTGTGCCCATTATCGACAGTATCGACAGTATCGACAGTTATCGACAGTTATCGACGGCAATGTCAAAAATAAGTCATAATCTAATAATGTAAACATTTAGCCATGCGTAGCGTCTTAACCTGGCCTGAACGTGGTTTTATATAGTAAAATGTGTGTTAAAACAAATGAAGGACTAGATTGTGTATCAAAAACTATGTGATGTTTCAAACAGAAGTAACAGATTTAAATGTTATCCTATGATTTGCTTGTCGTTTATATAATTCAGTTTTAAAGCAAAATTAACAGTTTTCATAGATTATATTGACGGAAAATAGCAAAGAAACCATAACAATACCTGTAATCTTGTCGTAAATGATGTGATGATCCACACGATCATGTAAATGTCCAAATTAACGGCCGATAAAAAGAGACACACTTGCATCGCTACAATAAACATCATAATGGCTGATCCATGTCTTACATTTATTACATGTGCGTGTGTTTAGATAGATTTAGTTGAGTGTCACTAAACACCTTTAATCGATGCTGTGCTTACAAACGCAGCAATTTATTATACTGGCACAACATTCGTTATTGTTTAAAGAGATGAATTCTTTTTTTATTTATTTTACTTCAGTGTGCACTATGCATTTTCCGTTTGATGAAAAGAAAAAAAATTAATGAGACGAATTTGAATTATGTACGCTTCTAGTTGAGGTTCTCAAGTGATGCTTGTTGTGCTGCTCTCAATTTTTAATCATCAAATTGTTTTCTCTCAGCAGTAATGTTGCTGGCGTATATATTATCTGGGTATGAAACATGGTTCGAGCCAATGTAATTAAGTTAATCCATTTCGATGCAAGAAAAGTATCTTTTCGGAATTACGCTTGGAAAACTTCAAAGCCATGCTACAGTTTATTGTTATGCGGCTGTGGCGTGGCGGTACATACATCATATCAATTTTAATAACATAATACAAAATTGACTATAATAAATTGTTACTTATCACAATGAGCAATAGAATTTAACTTGGAAATTTTCAAAAACATTAAAAGTTAATTATGAAACTCATTTTCGAATTTCGTAGATGAATTTGTATTGAGATAATATAAACTTATCCGAACAGCAAATCCTTTTATATTTATTCATTACAGCATCAAAACTCAATAATACACATTTTATGATAGGTTTGGCTGTTTTTAACATATAACGTTGTATTTCGTACACAAAGTAAATATAAAGGAAAATCTAATAATTCATATGGCAATCGCTAGAGGTTTGTTTCAGCAGAACACAAAGAAAAGTTTAGTATGGAATTTTGAAATTAAGTATTTCCGCCTGTCTCTCTACGGGAATATGGTATTATTCTATTATTCGTGTGTTTGTTTGTTTTGTATTGTGGTTTTGGTTTGGGATACAATAATACGGCTTAATGAAAATGAATCGATGTTTATGTGGTTGATTCTCGGATTCGTAACATCATTAGACGTTAGAGAGGCGGCTTAGCATTTCAGTGGAAAATAAATTGATTAACAAAATATTCCTGGCATGGATTTTAACTGAAGTAAAATCACCTCTTTATGAACACAGCAAAATGAACAATGGAAAAACAAATTTCTTTTATGATACAGTGAACGACATCTCAAATGTCTCACTGTCAAATTTTTCTGAGAATTTTATTGTGTCATTGCAAATTCACAATGACATTCTATGAAAAAAATGTCAGTGAGACATTTGAGATGTCGTTCACTGTAGAACGATTTGCATTTATTGAAACGAGACAAATACCAGCAAAAATACGTTGCGAATTTCGAAATACAGATTTTGAGAAACTGGATTAAGGGCACAGCCGATGGGAAATCGTTTATTTAGAATGAAAGTTAATGTTACATTGAATGAAAATGAAATCAATAAGTTTTCAACTTTAGACGTACAATAAATAATTATTACAATAAAACATTGTACGTGCTAGACTGACGTCAGACTTTTATCAATATAACAATAGATACTCTGCTCATACAGCTCTTTTATTTAATAAATTTTATTGAGGTAAGTACTTTCGTTAAGAAGAATGAAACGCTTTTGCGTGCATACCATTTAGCGTCCTTTGAAGCAGACAATAATTATTGTGATTACATTGTACGCATTCATTCGTTTATATGGTTAAGAATACCCTTCCGATTGATCAAAGCATATGCTTAGCGAGCATTGAAACGGGAACTCAGTTAAATAGTATATTGTGGCCCGTGTTGAGAGTTTTGTAGCACTAGCACTTGACTTTGGGAGTTTGGAAAATTTGGGACTGGTGCTACAGGATAGCTATTTTGCTAAGTAGTTCGTAAATGGGATTAATATGCGTAGCAGATGTTAGTTTGCCGATACGAGCGAAATGAGTTCGTTAACTCATCGTGTACGAAAACTCCTATTTACCGTGCTAGCAACAAGATTTTATCTACTGTTAGTGAAAAAATTCATAATTTTCACGCAAAGCCACATCAACCCGTAACTAACACAGAATCCTACTACACATGTTACTAGTAGGATTCTGTCAAATGCGTGCGTAAATACTTATGTATTGGTTATATGTGATTGAGAAGCAGAAGAATCACAAGTGCGAAATAGTTATTTATGACATCGAGTGCAAAGTACACAAAGGACACTGACAATTTTTTTTTTCAAAAAGTCACCTGTAGCGCTCCATACAAAAAATACAGCTGCGGCAGATAATGTAGATTACCTGGAGACAAAGTTACCTGCAACAGCTGAGTTTTTCGATACTTTTTTGTCAATGTTATTAAGTATTTTGCACCGAGATTCATAAAACGTTTTATCCCACAGAGGCATCTAAAGTTTGCAAATTTTGCATTTTTTAATGTTGAGTGCTGAGTGGCATAAAAGTAGTTGTCATACATTTTGACGATAGCGAAAATCGTGTTCCAAAAAATCACACTTATCGATATTGTTGCTAACATCTCAGTCTTTGTCTTTCATATTGTAGTTGTCAATTTCAAGAAAGAATTTGTGAAGGAGTTGCATTTGATAAAAAGAAATTGTTTTTGCGAATTATGGGAATCCAGTGGATTTCCCTCACATTCGCGTAAATACTGTTTCATGCATGAAGCAGTGATATATTCGTTGTTAATTCGAAAAAAAGTCACAAAGTATTCAAAAACATAATCGAAATTTTTTTTATAATTCAAAATAAGGAAGCAGAACTAACCCTGCGGTTAAATATACGTCGGAGTGTGCATCTATACGACGGTTGCTTTTTTCGCAATTTTCATTTGGTTTTGCTGATATTTCTTCTTCATTTTTATTTCAAAAAAACCTAATATGATGTGTGTAAGTATAGAAAAAAAATTGGTTTGCTGTTGGGGTTGAGATTTATGAAAATGTCAGAAAAACCATCGGCAATAAAAATTTGGAATTAATTTTTTTTTTTGAAGAACAGAAGCAAAAAAAAAGTATGTGCAGAACTTTCAGAACTGATTCTGATGTTGCTACAATATGTACAACGAGATGCCAGAATGAATTATAGATATACAAAAAGATTATACATCCGAGCGTATACGCACAGGTAAATTCCCTATCTAATTCTTCGTTTATAATAAGGGAGACAAAATTAAATAAAAACATTGACATTTTAATTTAATACTTTCTCTGTGCAAACAAAAAAGTTTTCCCTTCTGATTCCATGTAAAACACAATCTAAAAGGAAAAATACATGAATGGGAGATGCTATATAAGAACGATGGGAGAACGCAAGGTAACACATAAAAGTTTTGCATAAAATTTTAATACTCACGATTCATATAAAATTTACCAGATTTTGTACAGTGACTTATTATTTTGTTAACTGAACCAGATAAAGTCAATGTTTTCATTCGCATCTACGGAAAGTATATTATTTTGGAATGAGCCAAGTACGCTATAAAACTCTCTTTGATATATATATATATACAACACACAGATGGATATAGAAATAAACTAGTTAAAATTTTCTAATAATAAAATATTTGATTTTAATGCATCGAGAATTTATTTGGTCTGAGAAAATTAATTTCCCTTCGCCAATAAACTTTCTCAATTTTCATTTCATGTTTTATTGAGGCAAAACTTGGATTATGATTCCGAAACTAACATTTTACATTTAATATCTCTATTTAATATAACAATTTTCGTCTCTAAATGAACGATCCGTTGTGTAAATCGTTGATAAATGTTTGCTTTAATATGAAAGGCTGAAGAATAACAATAAACGGAGATAGCGAAAACGTAAAGAGAAGATGACGTGTTCTCGAATGATGCAATGAGTAAGAGTGGCACGTATTAAATGTTAAGTAAACTTCTGTGTCAAATGCAACCGAGTGCGAGAAACATGCATTAAATTTAAAATAAACTTCAATTGAAACACTTTTTTTTTAATTCATCGAAGCGAATGCATAGTTGGGAATTGCAAAATCTCTGGAATGAAAAATATTAATGGAAGTACCAGCTACGTTGGCGAATTGACAAAATGACGATAAAAAAATTGGGAATAAACGAACTTCAACTTTCGAAACATTCACGCCATAAGTCTAATTTTGTCAAGCTTAAAGCTTAGAACATGTCAGGTTTTGATTATATAGTTTGACCTGACCCGGAGAGTTTACCTGAAAATTTTCTACTTGAAACCTTTTCTGACAGGTTTGTACAACACCACATTGACAAGGTAATCAAGGTAGTGAAAACAGATTACCTAGGGAAAGCAACTTAATTCTTGACTTATGCAATGAAAAAACGAAAAATATATTTTGAGCCGCACTTCATTGTCGAGCTGGTGGCCTCGCCTCTATACAGTCTAGCATTGACCCACTGAGCTCTTTAACAGTGATGATGTCACTACTTACTGTGAAGGTATTATTGTCAGGGACTAATTTTGGGAATTTTAATTCTGAAAATTCCGAAAAATTCCAAAAGAAAAATTCTGATTTTTTTTCAAGAAATTTTTCGATTTTTTTTCAAAAATTTTAGGAATTAGAATTTTCAAAAATAACTGATTACCTCTGAAAGGTAATTTCCATACCCCAAATGCAGCAAGAAAAGTATCTCAAAAAATTGCAGCGGCACAAGTATTATAGTAATAGCTGAATCAAGTAACGTTTGTAGTATAAATTACTTCTTAAATTCGACCTATAATCATTCGAGAAAGTTTTTCTCAGTGCAGTTGCAGATCCACCGAATCCAAGCTTCATTGTTACAGTTCCGCATCATTTTTTTTGCAATTAAAAAAAATCCTTGAACAAAGGTTTAGTGCATGCGATTAAAGTAAGTGTGCCTGCTGTACACCAAATATACAGCGAAAATGATAAATATTTTCTGACCGATTAAACGCAAAAGTACCGTAAATGTACCCTTTTCTACATTTACGATTTATACTCAACTTTTACAAATAACATCTCCAAATGAATAAAATAGAAGCAAGAAGAATCGACTTTCGCCTCCATTTTCCAACATCAATAATAAAAGCCTTCGATGAAAATGCAGGTTTTATACATATAATATACAGATGATACACACTAGTAAATATTAAAAAAGAAAAATAACATCGACTATAATATCTTACGTGACTCCTGAATGAATCATTAATAACCTGTTGCCCTGCTGAGTGTCTGGCTGTATTAGTATAAAAAAAATATATTTTATGTGAGCTGGTTTTACTTCAACGTTCCGAGCGACCAACGTTAGTCTGTTGGGAAATATCTGTACAATATTTCCCGTTGTATGATAAACAATTCAAAATGTATACATCGACCGAGACGTCGACAAAAATGCAATGATGTCCATACACCATATTATATATTAATGTGGTATGACTACGGGTGAAAATTGGGGTAATGCTATTGTTTCTCATTCTATTGTATTTATATCGAATAAAAGCTACGATCTACGATCCAACCAAGAATAACGACATCAATTTAAAAAAAAAAGAAGAAAAAAATCCGTGTCACATTCTGTCTCCTTTTTAGCAAAGTCAGTTAATTACATTCCATTCTACACACAGGCGGTCACACCAAAAATAACATTTCATTGGAAAATAAATTTTTGTCTACAGCAAAATATTTTACGTAAATAAAAGAAAATCAAGAATGAAAATATATATAAAAAAGACGAAAGAAAAAAGATAAAATTTTATTCTAGGCATGAGCACGTATAAGTGCTAAACATTTCCGGGTACGTTTCCGCAAATGTTCTGATAAAATGGCTCTTAAAACTAACAATCATGTAATCGCAGGACTATAAAAATTCAATAGGAAGAAATTTCGGAAGTCATAGAAGCGCAAATGACTTTTTATTTTGTATTGTTTTCGTGATGGATTGTCCGAGACGAAAAAACGATTTACGTGTTTTAACGTTAAACTGTTATATTCCAGTCATTCATGATAACTTGAAAATGTACGTATAGAAGGAATAAAGAGAATTTTTACCATTTTTTCGTTGATGTGTGTAGTTGACCATTAATGATTATATCTCATAACTAAAATGTTTTACCATGCACAGACAGGGGCATCAATTATTTCTTTTATCAAAAGTAGAATTGAAATAGTTTTTCAGTTGCTAAAACTAATGCAAAATCCATGTGGATTAATCATATTGTTAATACAGTCGCTGCGAAACAACACAAATTGATCATATTAAATATTCAACGTAAGCATTTAAGCGTTTTAACCAGTGGAAAAAAAAACGGATTTTTAAAGCAATCATCCAAATATTTCTCTTCAAAATGTAAATAGGATTATGCATTCAGAAAATAATGTTATCGATTATTATTTGAGCTAAAATATGAAATATTTAGGATTTCATACATCGCAGTGTATGTGTGGTGCGATTGAATGCGTATAGATGTGGAGCACGCATAACACACACCGTATGAAATGAACTTTTATAGCAATTGGTTTGAATGCGAATTGAAATTCAAATCTCGTCGACCGGACAGGTCAATTTCCCTGATCTCCGGAAGTTGTTATCGCCATCGAGCTCTTTTATATAAATTGGGGAGTGAAAAAAAAAATTCGTACGAAAAAAGGGTGCTAAGGATGTACACTACACATATTCAGCCATGTGAAATGAGGAACATTTATTTAAATTATTTACGGGTTTCCAGATAGTCGAAAACAAACGACTTGTATACTTTGTGGATAGATCCATAAGGGTAAGGAGTTAGTGGTGGAAGTATAAAAACATAATTTTAAGAAATTTATCTACAGTTTTACTGGTTTATCAGTAGTAAAGTGTTTGGTTAAGAATGTTTTTGAAGAAGAAAAAAACCAAATGGAAGCCTAAAATTTTGCAAATAAAGTTAGACTTAAATTTGACAATGATGTAAGAAAAATGGGAATGAAAACAATCGGTATCGGAGATTAACATTCAGAACAGGTGTGAGAGTCATTGACCGAGTTCCGTCGGCGGTGGTGGTTAAAGTGTCCGCTTAAGTTTATTGCCAATTGCCACTTGATTTATTTTTATCAATAGATTGAGCCAAGATTACGAGCTTATCAACTGAATGAATGGTTCCATCATGAGTGGAAAAATGTTTGTAAAAATATTTTTGTTTTGATTAAGTCAAGTTAGAAGTTTGGTGAAACTAGTGTAGAGTGTTCATCTTCCTCAATATGTCTTTACCTCCTGAGAAAAATTTATCCGTCGATGTATTTTCAGCGATCCCCATTGTTAACATAACCAGCGAACAAATTTTGTACCGTATATTCGAACTGCTATTACTCAATTCATGCCAATATGCATTTTAAAATTTGTTTTACATAGCAGAGGAAGCGCTATTCAACAAGGTTAAATATTCACTGCACATCTTCGCGCAATGTATAGATACACATACACATCTATGAATAAAACATAGCTGCTTAGCGATTGGAAAAGAGATATTTTATGAACGTATAATGTGCGAGGTGATACTAAAATAATATTTTCATTTTATTAGATAAGAAAGTAATTCTTCCATTCAATTATTTGATCCGGCTGATAAATTTTATGGCTATAAGTTTATGCTGTTACAGAATTTTACAGCAAGAAATTAGAATTGTTACTCGCTGAACAATGACGTAGGCGCTCGGGTGCGCCATAAAACCTTTTTTTCATTTAATTTAGAAAGCGCAATATGTTTTTCGTATTCCCGCGGGGTCCTAGTTTACGAAACAGTATAATGGATGTGCTTTGAAAGAGAATATCGTTTTGAATTGTTGCTTGGAATTGAAACAGACCCCGCGTTGAGTAGCTTATACGAAGTGTCAGAAAGTGACAGTCAAAAGCGATGCTATAAAACCTTATTTTTGAGATTATTGCGTTATTGTGATAAAAAAAAAATCCGTCCCCTATTCCGTCCCCCAACCCTGGAACGCTCCTCGACCCGGAAACTTTACGAGTTGCGGTCTCACTTCGTCTTGGTGTCAAAATCTATCGCAGTCATCGTTGTCGTTGTGGTGAACTTGCTGACGAACTCGGGTATCACGGTCTCAAATGTCGTAAAAGCACTGGAAGATATTCACGTCACAGTGCCTTGAATGTATTGATTAAGCGCGTACTTTCGTCTGCGGAAATTACATCATTACTGGAGCCAATGGACATTGCGAACGATAACGATTCATGTAGAGTAAATGGAGTGACCATTGTGCCTTGGTCACATGGACGTCAACTGGCTTGGGATGCTACTTGTGTCGATCCGTTATGCAAGTCGAATATTGTGAGATCATCGAAAGTGGCTTGCTCAGCTGTGGAAAGGGATTATTCACGTGATTTGGGCAGAAGAGGGGTCAACGTGACTGGCGAATACAGATCACTCTATTTCTTTCGACAAAGTGTGAGTTTGGCAATTCAAAGAGACATTGCATCCAGAGTACTCGGAACGCCTCCATCAGAAACTTCTTTAAACAAAGTAAACTATCTTCGCTAATGCTTTTACTTATTTCTTTCGTTGTTCAATAATGATTCTGTTGGAAATAAATGTTGTTTGAATAAAATGTCTAATTCCCTATCTTAGATGTATGCAATTTTACCTGTATTTGAGGAGAGAAATGCATGAACCGAAATGTTTTTATTTGAGATAACTCTCATTAAAGACCTCTTTTGTCACACTTCGTGTATAGTCTGATATCATACCTAATCTACCTAATCGAGTCTCACTGCATTAATATTTCTACCACTCGTTCGTAAGTAAGTGAATGATGCTGAAAAATTTTCAGTTAGATATTGAAATCAGTAAAGCGATGAAGTGAATATAGTAGACGAATTTATTTTAGTCCTAAATGTTAAGAAGGAGAGCTGGTGTTTTTCATAAAGTGATGAAATAAGTCTGATAAAGCAAAAAAAATAATAGTCTCCTTCGTAAACTAGCTACTCCGGGGAATGTACAACAAAAAAGCGTTACATCGTTTTCTAAATAAATTAAAGTTTTTACGAGCCACTAAACATTCGACGAATAAAATACATATTTTACAGTATAGTTGTTCTTTTTTACAAATTACGAGAATTGATCAAATGGAAAATGTAGTTCTACAACAACAACAAAATTTGTGTTGTTCCATAAATAGGAAAATGGCTTCGTGATAAATTGAAATGCGTTAATTGTCTATAAAAACGCAATGAATGAAAGCAGAATGTACTAAATATGGTTATTGATTTGTGAATTAAAAATATATTTTTTTCAAAATTGAGTAAATAAAACGGCTATATCATAATTACAGTGTAACAAAATACTAATGACTGTCATAATAATATCAGCACGAATGCCGACTATGTAAATTTCGTCGAAATAACTTAATCGCACAAAGAATTTCTCATTTGTTCAACTTTCTGAAAAATTCATTTATGTTCAAAGTGGGTCCTAAAAGTATCACCACTACTTGATATATGTCGTTGTTTACGTCTTATTTAATTATTCTTCATTGGAAAATGGTTCTCTAAGTTCAACCACTTTCAATCTTCGTTTAGTGATAAGTGAAAATGATGTCAGCGCGTTAGAGAAAAGGCAAATTATGCAAATTAATTAAAGTTAAGCGCAGGACTGTTCTATGATAGAACTTCTATCGTCTATATGTAGGTTCGAAGCTTTTTTAGGACGTTACCAATGCGATGTGCAATTTTGTCTGAGACAAGAATCGAACACGGATCCTTTTGGTCAACATAATGTTTTTTGATAGTCCCTCTGATAAGCTTACGTTCATGTTCGGAAGTGCACAGAAACACAGAAGAGCACAGAAAATTGCAACATTTCACCGTAGTTGAAACAATTAAGAAATTGAGAAGTTGAAGTCGACCATCACCGCTGGTGGAAAAAACTATTTTCTTCCCGCGAGCAAATACCCGATAGTTATAGACCGATTTTCGTATGTCGTTTGAAAAGTTTTTGTTAAATAACAGGATTTGACCCAGTTCCAAGTCAGGGTTAGCTTCAACGCTAACAATCTGTACTATTTCAATAAAGGCAGTGCATGAAACTCTTCACTCTAACAACTACAGAAATTCTCTATAATTCACCAACGTTAGTAACATTACGAAACCATTAACACTTGACACTATTTTCTTAGTTTGATCTTGATCATAATAGCTGCTCGACAAGATGTAGGTCGTTTTCGTTCATTTCAATAAATTACAGAACAAATGGTCTTACGATTACTAGGCGAGTCTAATGAAACGAACGTACTCTATTCTCGATTAATTTGCTATTTATGTAAACAAACAACAAACAATAACCGGGTCATTTGGGTTCATGTGTAAATGTCAATATTTTGTCAGTAAAAAGTGGTGTATTCTGTACTGTAACTTTTAATGCATCAATATGGAAATGAAAGATGAGGTGGGGTTGACCGTTATATACATAAAAGTTGACCTAAGTTTACGTTTGTTAACAAAAAAAAAACTTAAGGCAACTTTAATCTTTCCATCATGTAACATTAAAAACCTGGTACTGAATGCTACCTGTTTAATATTTTATTCACCTCAAAAACTGCAACCCTCGACAACTTGAATATTCACGTTTTTTTGTCTCTGATGCCTGCAGCAATTATTCGTCACACATGTGTACAGTGCACAAATAGAGCAACGTTTTAAATTAAAAACTTTTGCCTGGACTCACAAACAATGTCTATGCAGCGATGAAAATTCATACCACAAAAATGTGAAAAAAATAAAAATTAAAATGATATGCTAATCATCTTTCATTGTACACACATTACTTTGCAAGTTTTTGTGGAACATATGCTAAAGAAGTGAAGATACAGCAAAAAATCTCTTTTTAGGATTATTCACATTCATCCTGCCAATCCGTTTTGGTTTAAAAACTTTTCTTTTTTAAATTCTATTTACGCTTACGTTGAATAACAATTAAATTTAGTGCAAGTTGTACTTCCTTTGATAATCTGTACTACGCGCCATTGCACTGAAAATTTCAATACAAAATCTTCCAAGCTTTGCGGGAAAATGCATTATTCGGATATTAAAATTGGATTAAAAAAGGTTTAATTTAAGGACTCTTATTTGAAAGACGCCGACTGGAAGGTTGAACACGAATATTTTTAATGCTTACAATCGCTAAACCGAACTGGTGTGCATACGTTATTTTGCACCAGCTGGTCCCATTTGGAATTGTATGTGACCAGCTGGTGCAAAATAACGTATGCACACCAGTTCGGTTTAGCGATTGTAGTTCAAAAATGAGGTCTTGTCGCGTTTTTTATCCATTCATAAATCCCTGTGACCAGGGTGAATCTTTCTAACGATTGAACTATCAACTTGTACGACTAGACCTGCAGTAATGTCTTTACAGTTGCAAGTTTTGAAATGATCGATGTAATTCATGAAAATATACATTTTGATAAAAAAAAATGTAAATTATTGGCAAGTGCACTTGAAACTCCAATGTTTTCATTTTGTTTGTGAAAATTTCAATTTGGTTCATCCTGCAGTTTGCAGAAAAAGACCGAAACAGCCGATATCAGTGCAAGTATTTCTATTTCCATTAAAAAAATTTCGGAAGTTCCCTTCCTAAAATTTAATTTAAAAAAAATCGGTCAGATAGTTCCAGACCTAACAATTGTATAATAAATATTTAAGCAATCATGTTACTTGAACAATGTAGGACAACGCCATGGGAAACACCAACCGTTAATGAAAACAATTGAAGGTACAAATCAGTAAACTTCATGAAAAGCGACAAGTCAAGTGTATCGTTGTACAGAGCTCGATGAGTGGACATAGTTATATTTTCCATGGTTCACTTTCTGTTGAAAAATGAATTGAAAATCGTACACTACAGGACTGCAGCGATTTTCATACAAAAAGGTTATTTTAAACTGAACCCTTTATTGAATAGAAAATAGCGAGTCAACGAAAGTCAATCAATGTGAGAAAATAAAGTGAACTCGAATTATCTTCCCTGTGTATATATAATTTTCATAATTATATAGAAGTAAATTCATTGTGTGAGAAAAGTGGAAATAATATTGTAGAGCAGAAAAGGATTGTTGTCATATTGATTTTTTTCTGTCGTTTCGTCAAATGAATAATTGATATTGCTGTTGACGGCGTTCAATTAGTACTATTTATTTCGACAAGCTAAACTTGACAAATCTCATATCCGTTAGTTATAAATCGAGTGAATTAACGTAGTGTCATCGAAGGGAATATAGTGACGTGAATAATATAGATTCCGGTCATGTAAGACTAATTCAATCCAATTGCTTTGCAGGTAACAAGATAATAGTTCGATGGCGACAGTATTTGTAACTGAAGTCAGTGGTTTTCCGTTGTGCATGTGCAATGTGCATGTCGGTCCTCCTACATTAAAAAACCGTATATTTAAGGCTTATGCTCTAGTTGACTTCAGGGTTGCCCTAACAGGTCAACTTAGAGAGTCTTTAGTCTGAACAATAAATATGTACTCCACTCCCCATTGAATTCGTGTTCAGTTTCGCACGGAGGTGTGTAACAGATTTGGTGTGTCACTTGCACAGTATTTTTTTCATGAATTTGTAATCTTTGGCTAAGCTTCATTTTTTGAAATGGACTGCAGCAACTGGACTGGCACTCGTTTATTAATCACTGTCCAATGCATCCACTCATTCAATTAGTACTGAGCGAAAGCAGGACCGAGAGATTTTTTTCTCGACCATACGAATACGAATACGTTTTTGTGAATTCATTTCGACTGACTCAGCTTCATAAATGGGTTGCTTTTCAGCTTAAGGTACATCAATCAATAGTTGTTTCACATCCAGGCGCATTCAGTCAGTTGTCAAATTCGAAGGTAACAAAATCGCAATCTAATATGTTTCTTTAATCACAAATCTGCTTCATATATATATTATAAGTACGTGAACGATTCCTTAAAATTGAATTCTTATCGGAGTGTTCGGTTTCACTGTATAACCATCAAAAATATTAAAACAATATGTGATATCAAAACCTGCTTGTGTTAAACAACAAATATTGAACTTTAGCGCGGCGATGGATTCAACTGTAATTATTATTTTATAATTTTGAACGTAGGTGGTACGTGATAATGGACTTTTTTACTGTTGGAAAATTTTGTAGTTGCATTTGTACTATATTTTCTTAGAAAGGTAAAGTCACATAACATACATCTATAGATATAGGATATGTACCTAACGGTGTGTATGGTTCTACTCTACGTGTAGTATAATGTAAACGTCTGATACCCAACACTGATATGTAACATTGAGCTGACTAAATATTTGTATTCAGGTTTTGACTTTGAGATAACTTCATAGGGAGTAATATCATTGAATGGAATTCAATTTCCCTTAATGTCTTCTTTCATATCATCATTTAGAACAAATAAAAAGGTAATTTTGTCAATATTAAATGTATAAGTGAATGGGTTTATTTTTGGTAATTACACCTTTGATATTTCGCATAAAATAATTTTTTATGTGCAAATGCTGTTGGAGTATCGTTTTATGTTGTAAAGATAGCAAATTGATAATGCCTAGGGAATAACTAGAAACGAGATGGTCATACAGAAAAAAAAATTTGGGGGTAATATCCTTAATATTATTACAATGCCTTCCATTGCCTGGGAATGTCACTTCACATAATGATAAATTTTTGTATTGTTACATTGTCACAATAGGGTGGGTAGAGAATTTTTTTTACGAGAAAAGGTCGTCAGGTTATGTGCAGAATCTTCCAAAGATGATTACATTTTTTAAATCCGATTTTTTTGTTGACGGGAAAGAAAAAACTATTTTTTTGTTTCATTTTTGAAATGTTCAAATCATTTTCTTTTAATTGAGTTTTTGTAATTAATAGTGAAAATAGATGGTTCTTGGTCTCATTGTTTAAATCGAACCAAAAAGCTTGTACTAACGAGGCAAATCCAAGTGTCGAGTAATGAACGCCTTTTTTGCGGAGTCATAACAGAACACAGGAACAAATCAAATATTTCGTTGTGAGCAGTACCAAAAAAATTGAACTTTTTGATTTTAGGTGCCGGAACGAAAAACGACTTAATTTGATTCTACTAAGCCAATATATATATTTTCGCACTAGTGCGTAAAAGTGACGTATGTAAAAACTATGACCGAACATGATGGTTATTTATGACATCGAGTGCAAAGTTCTTCATTAGGCTAGATGTGTAATTACACATCGTGAGCCTAATAAAATTCTCTGCACCGACATTCGTACAAAGATTTATGTTGCATCTAATGTTTGAAAATTTTTCACATTATGATGCTGAGTGGCATAGAATATAGTTACTCGGGTACGCCTCGTGCTGACAATTTTCACATTTTTTGCGCAAAATTTCCATTAGGGCACGTGTACCCATTCTCGTTTCGAGACAAGAGAAAATCGTGTTCCTTTTAACAAGCATATACAGACATCATCCTTTTAGGACTCAGCACAAAAAGTTATTCCTTTCGGAAAAGGGATCACTCATAAAGTATGTCACGATGTTTTGTCTCATCCTTTAGCATTATATATGCACCATTATTAATTCCAAAACAATAAAAATCGACCCACTTTATGTATGTGAAGTGAAACAAAAGCATTCAAATTTCAAAACGCCTAACATACATCCAGCATAACTTTTCATCACTGCGTCAGTGGTATGTACAGTAAAATAAACAGTGAAAAACAAAAAGAGAAAAACGAATTGGACAATCTGTGCGAAAAGTGTTCATGATATCGCAAAAAAGGAAGGTTAATGATCAATTATATAATTTTAGAAACAAAACTTCAACATAACATGAATAAGTTTTTTTTAATCAAAATTTGTTATTATTAAACATTCTCGAATAGCTAAAACAGACATCTTCATTTAACACATCAAAAGTGGTTATAAAATTCATAATTTATTAAATTGTTTAAATATTGAATTTTATGATGTTATTGTTCTGTTTGCATACATTTATACAAATGCTACACCTTTCGCATTGCAAACTTTCTCTCTCTCTCTCTCTATCTATCTATCTATCTATCTATCTATCTATCTATCTATCTATCTATCTATCTATCTATCTATCTATCTATCTATCTATCTATCTATCTATCTATCTATCTATCTATCTATCTATCTATCTATCTATCTATCTATCTCTCTCTCTGAATAAGCAAAAAAAGATGGATCTCAAGGAGTAAAGTTAGCATAGGAAATTGATAAAATACAAATCGGTTCTCTCCAGAAGGCAGTACTTTTGAACTTTAGTTTAACAACAAAACTGTAAAAGGGTTGAGGGCAAAAATATTATTTAAGAATTAGTTTGCCGACAAACAACGGAATCTTGTGCGGCATCTTTTAAAACAGCGAAGCTCACTTGATTTAGACACATATCGGAACCGTAATTCGCTTTGGAAATTATAATGAGGGAAATTACTATACATTTTACATAAAACAGAAAGCAAGACAGAAAGTAATACAAGACAAAGACAGTTGACAATCAAAGAAGACACTGGACTTCCCAAATGTTGCCAGCAAATGAAAAAATTTGATAGAAAGTGAATCTTACTTGCACTGTTAGAGAATTAGATAAATTGGGATTGAGGAGTCGATATCTTCCGATGGAAAGTCGTCAAAACCGATCAACTTGAGTCTTTGATTTTAAAACACCCTAGTTCATGAAGGTCTAATCTCATTTGTGCTAAGGAGCTTTGTAATTTACACATTTGGGGGATTTACACCTGATTATGTGGGGCTAGGGAAAATTTTTCGAGTGTATTATCGTCGGGGACGATAATATCGTTTTTGAAACGATAATATCGTCGCTGTGACGATATTGTCAAAAAAATTATGGAGAGTGATTTCACTCTAGTTAAAACAGTAGGAAAAAGTCATCAAAGTATTCCTTTAAATTAAAATTGGTCACATAAGCCTTGAAATCAGTATAAATACAAGGTTTTGTATGGAAGAAGGATCAGAGTAAACACAACTACTGAACGGGCAACATGCCCTAAGTAACAAGTTTTTCTCAAGTAGATGTACTGGCACATGCGTGTTGGGGAGAATATCCCTCCAGTACAAGTAGAAACAGTGTAACCATCAATGCAGCGGCCGACGAACAAAGAAGAATTTGTTAAAATTCTTGACAGATATTATCGTTTTCTGTAACAATATTATCGTCCGAGCGACGATAATATCGTATTAGACGACAATAATATCGTTTTCCGGACAATAATATCGTTTTCTGTAACAATATTATCGTCCGTGCAACGATATTATCGTCCGAGCGACGATAATATTGTATTAGACGACAATAATATCGTTTTCTGTAACAATATTATCGTCTGTGCAACGATATTATCGCCCATGAAACGATATTATCGCCGATTGAAACGATATTATTGTTTTTGCGACGATAATATCGTTTCATGCAACAATATTATCGTTTCTGCAGTGATAATATCACCCGTGAAACGATATTATCGCCGATTGAAACGGTATTATTGTTTTTTCGACGATAATATTGTTTCATGCAACAATATTATCGTTTCTGCAGTGATAATATCACCCGTGAAACGATATTATCGCCGATTGAAACGATATTATTGTTTTTGCGACGATAATATCGTTTCATGCAACAATATTATCGTTCTGAAACAATAATATCGTCCTAGCAACGATATTATCGTCCATGAAACGATATTATCGCCGCTGCAACGATAACACACTCGGAGATTTTTCCCGTCACCGATTATGTGCCATTCGTTTCCAAATTAGAAATTACCATATGAGCTGATGCTCTTTATAAGTCTGCATTTATTGGTGAAATTTGTGAATAATTAATTTTTCAAAGCGAATTGAAGCCTGCACGCTAGTTTGAAGAGTAAAAATTATTAAATTGAAATACCACAGAAGGTGTCCTAATGATGGCACTTCTTATTTGATTATTTTTTTAAAACGTCGTTCACGATTTGTCAAAATGAAGTGAGCGTGCATGCTATGCAGGGAAAAAAAAACTCGGTTGCGCAAACTGACTTTTAATTGGAAAAGTTTTACATATCCACATATTCCGTCAGTCGCATTGTTCTAAGACTATTTTTGTTAATTTTATCTACACAGTCATGTAAAATGTGAAATGAAATTTGAATGGAATGTTGCTCTGATTAATACAAAAATACAAAACTGATGTTAAACGAGTACTGAAATCAAAAACTTAACCTAACGGAAAAAGTCCTCTCCATAAAAAGCTTTTAATGTTAATTAAAATTTACTTTTCCTGTAAGACCGACATCATTGCACAACATTTGAAGTCGCAGTATGTTTAAATAATTTCACTCCACACACATATACATACACACATATAGTTTTCGGTATAATTTTATGCCTGCGAAGAAAAAAAAATATTTAAAAACTTTTAATTAAATGTCAATTTGTGTCATGAAATTCTTAAGTTGAAGTTATGAAGTTTTCTTTCTTTTGTTGTACTCGTTACATGATGTTTTCAAAATCTTGCTCATTTAAATATTATTCGTCCGACATGGAAAAGTTAACATGATACAATTCCATTCAGCTCTTTTCAACAACTAATTTTAATACATTAGAATATATAAGGTAATTAAATTAAGCAAAGCAAATAAAAATGTGAAACGTAGAACGATCCCATGATTAAATGTTTCCGTATAAGTAAAGAAAATAAAACAGAATGACACAGGTTACTAGTTCAAAAAAAAGTTTAATGTGCTTCTGCAATAGGGTGTAGCGGTTTTGACAAAATGTCTTAGTTCTTCTAAGGCTCAGCCGGAAATCCACTCAGTTGGTCCATTTTATGAAAGAAAAAAAAATTTCAAACTTTAACTTTGTGCTGCCGCCAGATCGATTTTTGAAAATTTCGTCGTTTTCGGTCCACGTCACATTAATAGATTTTTTACGGTTGGCTCAGTGTACATAAAAAGTTGGGTCCACATGGTAATCTAATCTCCAGACTTCACAGATTATTTCACAAAAAGATCAGGTCTAAAAAATATTTTTTGAGTTCGTGACTGATTGTCAAAGTTCCCCGATGGTGACTTTGAGACTTAAATCTCGCTACAAAATTTGATTAAAATGTGCAAAAATGTAAATTAAACGTTAAATATGCTAAATGGGCCGCGGTGAGTCAAACAGAACATCTGATTTGAATTGGGATATCTAAATTTATAATTTATCTGACAAAAAGTTGTGATTTTGGTACATTTTGGTACATTTATAAACACATCTATTTATGTGACGTGGACCGAAAACGACGAAATTTTCAAAAATCGATCTGGCGGCAGCACAAAATTAAAGTTTGATTTTTTTTTTCATAAAATGATCAGATGGACCAGCTGAGTGGATCTCCGGTTGAGCCTTAGAAGAACTAAGACATTTTGTCAAAACCGCTACACCCTATTCTGCAATCAGGTTTTACTACTGTTGAATGTCATATTCATGCAGATAAATAAATAGATTGAGTTTGTGGGTGCTAGAAGGGTCCAAGCGAGGGTAACCGCTCGTATAGAAACCAAATTGGTGTAAAAATGAATTGGAAGTACTAGATTCCGTGATAAATACAAATTTTCAAGTTTTTGACTTTGGAGAATGGAGAGACTGCTGACATAAGCGTGCAGTTTATTTTCGCAATTTTCACCATACATTGTGCACCCTGAGGTCTGAGAGACGTAATTTGTGAATGGTCACTGTGGTAGGGGCTCTTTTGAGGAACAGTCAACGAAAATCGGAAGAATTGTTTAGATAGGCCACGACTTGATTTGTGTAACATCGTATTTTTTTAAAATTATTAACAAAGTTAATCAAATGTATACATCTTGGTATACAGCAACAATCGTCGAAACGTACCTTAGGTATATCCTTACTAACTAAGTTAAAAGTTGGTGAGACTTTAGGTTCTTTCATGTTTATTGGAGTGAACAAAATGTTGTATACAGGATAATTAAAAATTTTGCTACATACACCTCTAAGGTTCACCAAACAACACTGGGACTCAACGAACCACGCCAGACAATCAAAAAACTGCATTAAGATCAACGCCAAGAATGCTAAATATCTCCTCTCACTTAGCAGAAAAAACATAAGGAGATTAACATCCATTCTCACTGGCCACTGCTTCCTAAATAAGCACTTGCACACTATGGGCCTATCCCCAAGTAGCTTGTGCAACAACTGCGGAGACATAGAATCAGCCGAACACTTTTTATGTAAGTGCCCCGCTTACATCTCAGCTAGAGCTAAAAGCTTTGGAGCCTACATTCTCCCATACAACATAATCTGGAGCCTTCCGCCCAGCAATATTTTGGATTATCTAAATCGCACAGCTAGGATTTAGGTAACCCTGTGGGTATGCACAACAGGCCCATTAGAGGCTTAGGTGCTGAAGTTTCGCTTCACCCACTCTAACTAACTAACTAACTAAGGTTCACCAATAGCAATATTTGAGATATTGACACCATGCTGTGATCCAACATGTTTTATTTAAAATAATTGCACCTGTACGTGGGTTCTTCCAAACATGATTCGAAAAGTGGACGCTAAAAGTCAGTGTTAGAAATTGGTTACACTCGGTGCCACTAGAAACTATCATGGCGAACGTGCCACTAGAAACTATCATGGCGAACAAGACAACACAGATACAAAATGTATCGTTTTCCACATATTGACATCAACTCAGATACTTAGCAATCTATACGTAAATATGGGAAAATTTCAATTTAAATTTTTGTTTTCATTTTTCAAAGCCTTTTTTGCAGCGCGCTGGTAATCATGGAAACAACTGATGGATTTACTTATAATTTCTACGAAAGATGCAGATTTTACATATAATTTGGTCAAGAACGGTTGTACCGTGCTATCGGGGAATATTATTTATGGGACAAATAATGGAGATGGGTGTTTTAATTGGAATTTGTTGCGGGCTTAAAACGGTTCGGGTTTCCGTTAAAAAACGCTATGGCTCGAGGGTTCGATTTGGTTCGGCTTAAAATATAATAATGAAAATTTGCGAATTTAATTTCATATATTCCATTAGTACTGATGAAAATAAACTAATTTGAGATAATGGGAACAATGTTGCCGTAACACATAGCCAAACGAAAATACCATGAGACATTTCATTTAACAATGGTAACATGGGTTCGGGATTCGATTCTTCAGTTCAGAATGGGTTCGGTTTCGTTCTTTCTGACAAAATAAAAACACAGTTCTAAGGGCTTCGTCAAGGTTTAGTTCAGTCACTCAATTCACTCAATCAAAATCAAAATATTTAGATTGATAAATAGAATGAGAACTAACTCACTTTTCATTTTGATTTTAAGTGTGACGCTCATGTCAATGAAGTAATTAACTATTTTCGGGGGCGCAATGAGCTAATTACTTTTCATCCGTGCGGCTTGAACAATCTTATTTTCTCTTCACTTTACAACTGTCACTTTGTTTTGGTTTTGATAAAGGGACCTTATACAATGTATGAAAATGAACTCAAATGAACACTGACATAACAATGTGTTTGTTTCGTGGATAAAACAGATTGAACGGATGAAATAGTTATATGCGTATCTGTTGTGGACGATATATTTTTAGGCGACAAGCGAAAGTGCCGAAAATCAGCCGTCCATAACAAGAAGAAAATAGGAAATTCCAACTTAGTGCTTACAGTCAATATGAAATAGTATTTTATCTACCTAGGTAAAATAATAACAGTGAAAAAGTGCTATTATTTCGCCGTCGGTAGATAAAATAACGTACTTACCTCTGTCCAAATGTTTATTTAGACACTTGGGGTTATAACATACATTAATAATCTACTATAACATGATAATAGGGATTGAGTTTTCGTGTGAATTTTGTTGATCCAAGGCGAAGCCGAGGTCAATAAACGTACGAAAACGAGACTTTTCATTTTTACAGAGTTCCCACGGCTTAGGAAGGCTCCTAAAATTAGGAATTTTAGGAAATTTTAAAGGCAATTTTAGGAGTATTTTAGGAGATTTGGAAGGTAATTTTAGGAGGAATTTTTTAAAATGTGGGAAATGTGTATAAGTAATTGCCGGAGGAATTTTTGCTCTGTTTCTCATACACATTGACAAAAAGTTATTTTTTTGTGTCAAAACATATTTTTCCTTATGTAGTTTAATAATTGAAACTTTTATGATTTCCTCTTTTCTGACGCCAGTCTCGACTAGCCAGCAACTGATCCTTTATCAGGCTTTTCTCGTCGACTGCGCCTTTCGAATTAACAAGATTCACCATAATTTTGTTTCCATCATTTATCAGCTCTTGTGCACTAAAAAGTTTTTTTCTACTGGATCTGGAGAGATTTCTCGATATCGGAAAGTTTTTCTGAACTCGATTTTTTTTGTGAAGATGCTTTATTGAGATTATCTTCCGCCTCTTTATTCTTAAGAAGTAGTACCTTCTCGACTTTTTGTTGTTCGAGAAAAGTAAAGTACATTGGAGCACATCTGGAAAATACGTCGATTCACTAGGAAGTCAGTGACGTTTATATTATTCAATGTGTCCTTAAACGTTCGAAGTGACACGATAGTCGCATCTTCTAACAAACTGCGATCCTCGATAATGTATTTATTTTCGCTAAATCCACATTCAGGATCGCTTTTTGCATGACTCAAAGAAAGGGGTGTTTTCGCAAGTTTTTTTTTTTTAATAAATCCGTTTATTATCATCCCTTATACAAGCGTGCGTGGGATACGACCCAAAATTCATGCAAAAAGTACAATCAAAAGTAAAAGTAAAAAAAAAATAATCTTAATTCAACAGGCAAAATTCTCTAAGAGAGATTCGTCAAAAAAGGCAAATAAAGTTAAACTTCAAAACGACCATAAAACTATAAAGATATCACAGAGAAAAATCATCACAACGGTAAACCAGACAACTTAAATCAGTTAAGAAAAACGTAAGGCGATATCACATTGAACTTGTGAGCACTGTCTTTCATGACCGCAGTCTTGAGCCTAGCTTTTGCTGTTTTTACCGTTTTTAGTTTTTCAGAATTATTAAAAAATTTCTTCGAGAGTGTGAGCTCATTTTAGGAATGTTAGGAGTTTTAGAAGATTTTAGGAGATTTTAGGAGGATTTGGTCCATTTTATGAATTTTAGGAGGAGTGGGAACTCTGTTTTTATCCTGAGTTATGTAATGTCATTTTCTTGGCTATTATGAACTTTGCGCCGCATCATTTACATTTCACAATCATTTAAAAAAACGACATATTTCAAAATCTTTGATAAAATGACACATTTTGTATAAGGAAAATGTCACTTTGTGGGTTATTGTGAATCATGCGGCGCAAAATTCTTCAACTCCATTTTCTCACCTCAGCCGAAACTTTGGGCGGTGGATTCATTTTCTCGTGTCACTTGTAGCCAGAGCGTAGCGACCCTCGAAATGAAATTCCCATTTTTTCCCCTAGGTTAACAAAGAACTGTAACTCGCGTTTGCCTCTCGGAAATGAAAGATACAGTAAATGTGCATCGGATGTTGCAACTATACTCATCGGTCAGGAAAACAGACCTTACCTCACGTTGCTTTCAAATTTTAAAGTTTGACTGGCACATTTCTGACAAAAGGTAGGTCCTTTGATGACTGAGCTGATTAGTTCGCATTTCTCAACGTATGAAATGATTATAAGCAAATTTACTCATTCAATCATTCATTTATTGATAAACTCAATGTTTTCAGTCAATATGAATTATTGGCTTAGAAATGTGAATTTATTGAACCGCATATCAATCGTATTGGTCTATTGGTTATAGTGTACATAAATAGACGAAATAAAAAAAGTATGTGAAAATCGTAAAAGGATTTCTCAATTACTTTTAATGGGATTTGCAATTCTATACGAAGTGAATCTTTTAAAGTGGGAAAATTGCAAATATTACACAGATAGATAATATAAATATTTTTTTTTTGTACAGAAAGCATGAAAAAATATGTTAAGTATTCTGACAGTACAATAAACATGGAAATCCAATTGAAATTCATTTTTATCAAAATAAAATAAAAAAAATATATATTGTGTATGTGTGTGCATGAGGAGCGAGAGCAAGAAAGAAAGAAAAAAAGTGAGTTATACCACGGAGAAACTTATCTATTCGCGAATACAAAATTTCTATACAAATGAAAATAAGTTTAGAAAATAAAATTATATATACATGAACTTTTAAAAAGTAAAAGCATGTAAAAAGCTTTGCATTCTTTTAAATACAATTTGTGTGTTTTTACGTATTTTATATGGAAGTTCTTTGTATTTGTATTATGGAGCTGTTGATTTGAAAATAATAAAAGACAAGTGGGAAAAATTGTTGTTTATTTTCGCTTATATTTTGTGTGCGAAGGAAAATGGAATTTGAATTTTTTATTACGGCATTATACTTTATTTTAAGGAAGAAGAAGAAAAAGACGACAAAAAAACTCTTTTCACGTTATACACACATTTAAGGGGTGCCCCTTGCTTTTCACGTAATAAAATAATTTTTTTCCCTACACATTCTGTTTCTTTCCCTAAATGCCGGTTGATTAATTAAATGTTCATTTGAAGTGAACCGAGTATTTTAACAATCAAACAAAAAATGCCAATTTTACAGGAACATTTTAACAAACAAATAAAAACATAGCTAACGCCGACCCGTACGAAACACCTATTCGTATCAAAAGCCTTTACTGTGAAACTCTTCATTTCTCTTACTTCAGTTTCTTTTCTACTGAAAAGCTATTCGCTCTTTAAAATCACTAACATTTTCCACTCTTTGCCTTGTTTTCATATACAAAAAAAATGGCCGGAGGCAATGTAGACAGCCCCGTACGAAGTCAACTTTCATAAATTCTTATTTAAACAGCTACATACCGCTATATTTACCTATATTTCACTATAAATAAACATTTCACAGATAAATATGCTATTATATAGCTCTCTCTGTTAAAAGAAACTATCTAAGTACAATTTTTACTAAGATATTTCACTTTTACTAAAATCCAATATGGCCGCCAGCAGCCATTTTGTTATGAGACCGGAAATAATACTGACGCTTCGCGTTTATTAATACATTTCAAAAAAAATCATGAAATTCGGTAAAAATTTACTCGAGATATTGACAAAATACTCCACGTTCACTGTACGGCCGAGTAGCCGGATAAGAGCTCACTCCGAGAGACCTTGTGTTGGCAGAGGTTGATAATGGTCAGATATCATTAGATATCTGGACTCCCAATGAAACACAACTTTGCACTTCCAGTGTTTATTGAGAAGTGATTTAAAGCAATTTTCTTCTTAACTAGGGCTACTTGATCGTCTAATTCATTTCGACTACTAGACCTATGTTATTATCAAGTGATACCTCCAACACTCCCACTCAATTGATAAGAACATAGTCAAAAGTTTCAATCTCTTATTTTCAATTTGAATACTCTCACCGAAACAGTATTGAAACGATCCACATTCATTGACCCCGATCGTTTTCAATCTCCAGCTCGAACACTTCCATGCCAATCGACCATCTTAAATTGCAATCTGATATTCTCCCACTCAATTGAAATACCACTAGATTTTGTCAATTAGCCATTGCGGTTTCGCTAACGAATTGTATTTGATAGCGTATGATTTCACTATCGATCGATTATACCACGGACTTCATCGAACTGCAATGTACACGCCAAATTCTCCCATATAATGAAACTCTTGTGAACCCACGACCGCACTGTCGCTTAGCCTCACCGCCATGTTCACATCGATCATCTTCAATTGTAACACAATACTCTCCCACTCAATTGTAGATGATCACATTTGCCATCAATTTTTACCGTCGACAGTGTCTTATCACGAATGTCGCCATTGATTTCATCGATTGATTGTGTCACGAATTGTCACCATTGCGAACAATTAGCCTGAATTACCAACTGATTTTATTCCTGACTCGACATCATCGCCATGACTGCACCAAATTCTTTTCCGCAATTGAACCTTTGTAAACGAACGACAATTTTGTCACTTAGCCTGACCGCCATGTTCACATAAGATTCTTCTCCATAATAGGACTTGTCAGTGCTCAAATGTTTTGCCTCTGGCTTTTCTCTAGCCTCTCGCTCAATTCTTTTGCACCATTCCGCCGCTACCAGTCTGACTTCCTTTGATGTACACAATCTCGCCAGTGCTCAAATATTTTGCCTCTTTTGCTCAATTCTTTTGCACCATCAGGCTCAGGACAACAACTGGTCTCACACGCACCATTATCGATTATCGTTCAAACAGACCTCTAGCTGGGCCCATAACCTGTTGGCAGAGGTTGATAATGGTCAGATATCATTAGATATCTGGACTCCCAATGAAACACAACTTTGCACTTCCAGTGCTTACTGAGAAGTGACTTAAAGCAATTTTCTTCTTAACTAGGGTTACTTGATCGTCTAATTCATTTCGACTACTAGACCTATGTTATTATCAAGTGAAACCCCCAACAACTTGCTCACGCTCCGGTGAACCGAATTTCATAAACTTTTTTTTCCCTGATTGATACGGTCAATATCTATCTAGTAAAGCGAAAGTAGAAGAAATATGTTCAAATTTGGCCGCCCTACAAGCAGAAACTGCTTGGCGCCCTCCACCTGGTTTACTCCAAGGGGTCTAACTCACGAGTCGGTCATCCGATTTTTGTCGATCGGTATTGTAAATACCTTTTATTTGACGTATCACTGACCAGTGTAGTGTTTAAATGTCCGCAGATATATTCGAAAAACCCTAAATCACTTAATGGGCCCTAGCTCAGAAGGGGTCGACCCGAAATCGAACTTAGCCTTTCTTTTGACATTGCCAAACGGGAAAAAAAAGAATTTTAGAAATCAGTTGTGTTTTACTCAAGTTAAAGAACGGACAGACAGACAGGCATCACTTCACAACCACAATAGGTTTCCCCTTACTCAGGGAGTCCAATTCGACGTGTTACAAACGTATGCGTAAACCTATAATACCCCAGTACTTCGTACGGGTCTAAAAATGCCAATTTTACATGAACAATCGTCATACCATGTATAGTGCATCATTCTCAAGATCATCAAACTATAGAAAATGTTAACTCAAAATAGCTGGCTGTCACAATGATATAAATTAGCGTCATGTCTACATAATAGACGAATTAATGTACGAAAATGACTCATACAGCATGTATATAGATAGAGGAGGGGGGCTGTTCCCTAGCGATATATTACATTCGGGTGTCGATACATGTGTCAAACTAAACAATGGACATTAGTTTGACTCCCCATCGCATATATTGGTAAATATGATTCTTGAAGGGATACATTTTAACCGATTCAATGGAAAATCAAATTTATTGTGCCAGTTTAGTGGTGTGTGGAATAAAGTTAGTTACCGAGTTGTGGACGGAGTTTTAAGGATAATGTGAGGACGACATCGAGGTAATATGACACCGCGATTGGAAATTGAAGTATCGCTGAGAAGATGCAAAGAAGATGTAAACAAGAAATTAAAGACAAAAATTTTCATTGAATAGACTCTCATGTTTGGACTGAAGCAACTTGAAACCATTAATTACAAATTGAAGCTTACTTAACGTCAAACCGAAAAAATGCTTGTATAAAGAACCATATTACTCGTTCCGACTTTTCGTAAAATAAAAAAAAAAATGTTTCAAGGAAGGAAAGGCTCGTATATCATATCAATCTTTTCCAAAATATTTGGAAATTTAAAAAAATTTACAAAAAGAAAATCGACTCAATTTCATAATTAAATCACATCCATCTTTAACGTAATCTTGGTTTAAATTCGTCGTTAAAGATTAGTGTTGACACATTTTCAAATTTTCCGCACAAATATCATAATCGGGAAACACTTAATTAATTGACTGTGAACATCGATGACTTTTAAAACTCTAAAATATGTTCAGAACTAAAAGGAAACCTACTGTAGCTCACTCGTATTGATTTTGCAAGACTGGATGTGAACACAAAGAGGCAACCTTTTTTCGAAACGAGTCCAGCAAAATCTTAGGCATAATAGATCGCATACACACACACCGTGTACACGCGCTTACTCTAAATTACTAACCTAAAATATTAATAAAGTCTCAAATGTAACATTATACAGAATCGAAAGCCCAATGGCATTTCTTATTCAACGGTATTTTGCTACTAACATACCAGAAAGTGTTAAAAAGTGAAACATAAACGACTGTAAATCACACAGTAGATCTGATTTTTGACTCTCTTTTTTTGAGGAAGAATAGATGGAAAGAAAATTTTCTTCCCATACGAAAATGTTAAATTTCGCGCGTTGAGCATCGAGATAAATTTGACAAACAACTACACCCGAGGCAGAAATAAATTTATCTCTTTTTATCAATTTATATGGAGTGTGCATTGTGTGATATGCTGTGTGCATTTGGCAAATGTAGTTTCATTCGATGCATAAAGATATATCTAAGCAGATAACTTGTTACGGAGTTGTTGCATGGTTTAAATTTTATTTAATTGAATTTTAAACTGATTGAATCTCTGAGAAATTGTAAACATTTTTTCTTCTTCAATTTGTCAGTTTCGTATTCGAAATTGAAACCATTAAAGTGTCGTAAATGGTTTGCAGAAGCCTAGCCACAAAATAATAGGGGAAACGTGGTCAAGGAGTTATTGAAGAGAAACGGATGTGTGTGTGAGAACATATCAATAAATTCCAATCAAGAGGGTCGAGATCAGTTGCTGCAGTTATGGTGTAGCCAGTGGCGCTTCTTCATAGAGACCAATTGGACCATGGTCTAGGGCGCTGGTAAAATGGGGCGCTGGAATATTCGAACAAAAATTTCATAAAAAATTCATGGGATGTTGCCTCAAAGGAAAAAAAAAGTCCGCTGCGCGGCCTTCCTATCATAACACTGACATCTTTCGAATACAGTATGAGGAAATTACGCAGACCGCTCAAGTCTTTATCGTGTAGAAATTGATAGTTTACTTTATTGATTTAGATCATATCTCTAAACGAGGAATTGAAGGAAATACTAGAAGTTGAAAAGTTACAAGGAATTGACTGGAAATACGAGAAATTTGACGTAAATGAAAGGAAATACGGATAAGTATGACAAACGAAAGAACTAAGCGAATGAAAAAAAAACTTGATCTCCTCACTCGCTACAGGTTTCCGGTCCTAGCTATTCGGTTTGTAAAATACAGTTCACTCACTGATTGATCCTTTCATTTACTTTCAATTTCTCGTATTACCAGTCAATTCTTGTAACTCCTTCAATTTCTAGTATTTACTTCAATTCTTATTATTTACCGGATACTTCGGCAGCTACGACACTGCAGTAATTTCGACGGTTTTTGTTCGTTTTCTTTAAATTTGGAGGAAATCTTAGAAAATTATCGGAATAAAGAAAAGGAATTGTTTCTAAAAAGTAGACAATGAATTGGATAGTAACAGAAAATATCGTGGAATTCTTAGAAATTATTAGGAATTATAAGAAATAATAGGAATCAAAGTGCAAATCCGCCAAAACGGAATGTACTTTTCTCCTCGTCTCTGGTTCAATTTACAGTCGGAGAAACATAGATTTCGGGATTTTAAGAGGCATCATCGTTTTCATCGTTTTTCTGTATTCTCTCATTTCGCATGTAATTTCAAATGGCAATTGAGAGAATTACAGAAACGATGGTATCTCTAAAAATCCCGAAATCTATATTTCGACTGTAACGGTTTTTTTTTATTTTCGAGCTTAACCGCAGAATAATGTGAATGGATTAAGGGACTGGCAGTTTTTGAACCTTAATTGGAATCCTGCTTTTTTCATGTATCTCAAAAAAATGTCCTACATGTCCTGCTGCAGGACACGAAACATACATTTGGACACTGGATTTCCATTTACTTTTGATTGTACCTTTCCACCAGAATCCTTTTTCAAAAATGTAGACCAATGACGACCGCAATAACGACCACGAGTTTGTTAGCTTTCAACAGAGAATAGATTTGGCTGTAGCAGTTTGAACAGCTCTGAGGAAACTGAGCAGTTTATGGAAATTTCGTTAAATTTTTCTGCTCACTTTTCTTGGAGTTGGTCATTGACCAGTGGTTAAACGAATACAACGAAAACTAAGTTTTATTTAAAGCTTACACATTCGTAACACATATTGCGGTCGTACATTTTTTAAATCAGATTCTGATGAAAAGATATTAACAAAAATGAAGTACGTGACACACAAATGGCTGTAATTTTAGCTAAGCATTGATGCCTCCTAAAGAAAGAAAAATTTTCTCGGGGTATTTGTTCAATCCTGGAAGACTGAATCAGATATGATCAAGGGTAGTGTTTGGTAAAGGCTTGCTTGAAGTCGAAGACGCATGTTTCAATTTTTTTACTCTAATCTCACAAATAAATTTTGACCTATAAATATATTTACAAAATAAAAACAATCAAAAACGAGGCGCTAGATTGTAGTGGTCCAGGGCGCGCAGTATGCTAGAAGCGCCTCTGGGTGTAGCAATCGTTAGATCAAATAATTTTCTTCAACCGCTGGGGTTCACTTCAGCTGATCTTCATAGCATTGTTAGAAAACCAACGCAAAGAGCTGTTGGTATGACACACTTTCTTTTAAAACTATTTTCCCACAACAAATTCACAAGCTCCAAAAAAAGAGAATTTTACCTCCCTCCCTACATGCTGCGCCCTAGGCAAATTTCAGGACTGTCCGTGGCGGTACTGAGCATGGGGAAAGTGATACGGGAAATGAAAACAGGTGGAATGAAAATACCTATGACTGTACTTGCTTGCGACGTCTCCGCCGTAGATATTGCTAAAGATCAAAAAATAAAATTCCCGCGAATTACCAATATTGTACATTGCCTGAAACTTTCCAATTAAATTCAGAATGGCTGTACGTACTATCAACCCTGTGCATGACTGGTTGCATAATCTCTTATCGAAGAACTATCAGTCGTTATGAACAAAGCGATTACGAAAACTGCTGGGAATTGAGCAAATAAATTAATTGATCGTCCACTTCACATACCGTTAATAATGAACGCAATATAATATGAAAACACAAAGCGTTCCTTTGACTGGTGTCAATTTGTTGAATCTTCCCTTTGAACGAGCGACCATTTTTTTTATTTAAATTTCCAACTATGCCGAGTGATAATCGATAGGGTGTGACTGGTGCTATTGTCCTCAAAACAACTCATCGAATGTTTC
The DNA here is from genome assembly GCF_014529535.1 of Bradysia coprophila. Lineage (NCBI taxonomy): Eukaryota > Metazoa > Arthropoda > Insecta > Diptera > Sciaridae > Bradysia > Bradysia coprophila. The sequence continues at coordinate 3,438,331 of NW_023503313.1, read as the reverse complement.
GTGAATTATGCCGTTTATCAGTCCCTAATGAATTCTAAATAACGTCAGATACACGGATACTCATGTAGAGTGATGTTGGATTACTTTTGTGACAATACATTAGCGAACGACTATTAACTTTGTTCATTTTGATTTTGTTGAATGATATCCACATTATGTTCGATATTTATGACAACTTATAGCGATTACAGGAGCCGCTTCAATGTTGAAATATTAATGGATTAGAAGCAGAACAAATATGAAATTAGTGTCCCTCTCTATTCACTTATTCAAAATATACGTTTACAGTTTACTAAATGTGTTACAATTGCAGTAGCTAATGATTATACATTGAAATCTATTACGAGTCTGATGTCTTTTCAAACAGTCGAACCATACATTATCGAACGAAAATACAAAGTTCACTAACTAGCACAATTTCATATACTAATCAGCAAAAGTAATACAAACAGTTAGGTTAAATGGAAGGGTTGAGGTAACATTATGTAATTTAATATATTACAACAGAGTGATCACTATATAGTCGGGCTATACCAGTGGACATTAAGCATTCATATATCAATACCATAAGTGAAAGCAATTTAAGTGATTTTGTAAAAGTTTCAGAATCTGTAAAGAGGCTTCAGGCGTCGTTCATAAAGTGTGTCTCGATAAAGTCCACATTTTTCACGCTCTCTCCAATCCAGAGACCCAGAAACAGTAAAAACAATCTGTCTTGGCTAGACTAATTCTTTCTTTGGAGCGTGGCATAACTTTATCAGATCAATGCATGTTAAATTAACAGGCTACCTACACTTAATAGCATGAGAAACGGCAATATAGGTTTTGTTATCCTTTTTTTAATGTTGAACTTTGAATACCGAAAAAAAATGTTTGCTATTCTCGATGAAACACTGAAAACCAACAGAATGATCCCGAGAGAAAATATTGAAAAATAAATGAGAAGAAAAGTAAACGTAAACTGAAACACAGACAAAATTGCAATCGATAGACTTCAAGTGTTTGCTAACATATGGACAATTCTGTTCGGCTCGGTTTAGTATCCACCGTTAAAGCATACCTCCTCAGTGAATGTAAAAATAAACATAGGAGGACCGAACACATGCATTATTAAAGATTTAAGTAGATTTATTAAATAGGAAATTATAGACGACCCCTCCAAGTCTAGTCTGTATGGGGTATGAGTGGGTATGATTTTTATGCTTCCATAGGTGGTCAACGTCGATTATGTTGACATGGAATCTCAAAAAAAGTCATTGTACAATGTGGTACCGTTCATGCCGAGTTGGTAAAAATGCATAAATCAATGATGTCACAAAAATGCAGATCATGCCAAATATGTGAAATGCAGGTGTTGTTCACGAAATCGATATCGAGGTTGGACGGATGTGAAACGCGAATGCACTCACATCAAAAGTGGTGATCATGCGAAAGCGTAAAATGGCAATCGAACCGAACGGTCGATTAGAAAAATAGAGAAATTTAGAAGCATTTTGGCCACTGAACGGATAGGTTCTAATTCGGGAAAAGAATCGATCGAACATATAAATTCAGAATTACAAGAGAGAATCGGTTATAAATAGATGATTTCGGGGTGAAAGATATAGATCTTGATATATAAACAAACTGTTAACTGATTGTAATTGTATTTTCGTTTATTCAGTCAGTATTGGCGGTGAACTGAAGATTCATTCAAATCAATAAATTTGTGTAAACCGCAAACCATCGTATTTCATTATCATCGAAGAAGATACCACAAAAAAGTACTTTCTTGAAAGTAAATCTACAACTAAACGCGGGATGGTACACCTCTTCACATTCTCACAGAAGAATTTGTGAAAGGCCGGAAACTAAAATTTTTCTAACAAAAATGCAACAGCTTCATTGGGAATCCTCCGAAATCACCAAAGTTATTTGGGTTCGATTCCCATCTCATCGACAATTCTTCATGGAATTCTTCCAGCAACTAAAGTTCACTCTGGCTTCATAATATGGGTCTTTACAGTTTGTGTGGTGGCTGCAACGATATACACACTAAGCGACTCGTATGATATGACGTAACGAAAATACCATCCATATATCTAGCCTACATTAGGGCAAGAAAAATTAAGCAACTAACTTTTATCGTTTTTGCATACTTCGCGTGGTTCCAGGAGTAGTGTTAAACCGGTGGTCCAGCCTGAAATTTTTATTTGTCGTAGAAGTGTTTTAGGTGTTAAGAAATGTTGACTCTATTAGCAAAATTCGACTTATTTCGCTAAGATGAGCCATATGGCTTTATAAGGTCGGCGTTAAACGTTAAATACTGTATCAATAGAAGTTGTAAAATTTAGTCCCATCCATAAGGAAAGAACTACAATCCCACCAGTAAAATCAATGTAAAAATTACTGCAAATCTCATCAAGCAATGAATCAATCAATGCAAATTCGTGGGCCCTAAAAACAACTAACACCCTCTCTAGCAACTAAAGTACATTGATAAAAGTGGTAAGAATGTAACGTAGCCTTTGTATTTTACATGTAATATTAGCATTTGGACAACAGAGTAAGATTCTACAAAAAAAGGAATAAGGTGGTATTTTGACAGCGTCAAAAGGAAGTTTGTTTGCTCGAGAAAGTATTGATTCAACCCATGAAAAACAGTCACAATTTTTGACAGGGCGCCGCAACGACGTTCCTGTTTACCAATCAGATTGGTGCCTTCTCTCGATAAAAGATTGAAGTAAAAACGATGAATTCGGATATCAAATGAAAAGAGAAGGGAGAAAGCCAAAACTGTTTCTGATCACGCTTTTTCTGCACCATTTAGACTTTCATTTTTAACTGGGGTTCCTCTCTGGATATGATGCATTCAATGTTTGTAGTACTTTTTTATCGTCATGATAGCTAAAATGTTAGCGGTTTTGTTGTTGAAAAAATTGTCGCAGTGAATTTCGAAATGACATTTTGCTATGTTGTTATGATCTATTGGAGTCGGTGTACTGTATGGACTGTAACAAAAATAATAGTTTGCCGCATCGATTCGAACCGTTTTAATAAAGCAATAACCGATTATTTTCATGACTCAACTTTGTTGAATTTTGATTTCATTTCGTGAAGTAAATTTGATGGAATGAAATCAAAATTCAACAATTTTGTGTCCATATCTCCGGTTAAATATGATGCACTAGTGTGTAACTAAAAAAGAACTGACTTTATAAGCAATATCAACAGTTAAATATTTTCTTCGGGTAAATAAAAAACGTATTTAACGATGAGATAAGTTCATTCAATTACTCACAGCAATGTAAGTTCATGCAATAACCTCGAACTCACCTCGTCAAATGATAGATTTAAAAAGGTAGAAAACGCAGGCTCGTTCACAATCCATTTCATACGTATTTACGTTTATTATATTCTATACGCGAGTCATTATAAAAAAAAAATTGATGTTCGGAGTTAAAATTCACTCTCCGTCTATGTTTCGTTTATAAAGTGAATTTGTTGGTTCGTTTTTTTTTCTGCTGCTGTATGGGATAGTTTTTATTATAGAAAAACTCGGATATATATATAGAGAGACAATACACATTGTGGGCTAATAAATTGAACGATCATTAAAGCTAAATGGTCGCATTATTTCAGTTATATACAAAAATGATTAATAAAAATTTTAATAAAAAAAAATTGTAAACATAGAATGTCATACAAAATGTGATGACTAGCAATCAAAAGAATTAAAAAACAAATTTTTAACTTACCCAAGCATTATTATGTGACGCAGTAGAGCGATAGTATGAGTTTTGAATTATTGTGAGACTTGTTTAAAGTTTTAATGTATAAAAAATAGAATTATTCGTTAACACCTTACAATTTGCACAGAACCACACATATGTAAATATATAAATATAATATACAATTTAAGCCGTGTACAGTTTTATTATGATATGTCCACTTGGTGATGATTACTCAAATTCATTGATTTGAAAACCAAAACAAACAAACCCGACAAAAAACAGCCAAAACAAAAACTATCAATTTCAATACACTTTAAATGATGATGATGGAAAATACACGGAAAACCGATTCTTTTCGCTTGTTGCTCTCCTATGTTCAGCACAAAACAACAAGTGGCCAACAACAATATGGAGGATCAAAATTAAATACAAAAAACGGTGAACAATTGCGCTGATACAACATTTATCACTCGTCACTGGGAAAATTTGGAATAACACCGTAAATGCTGGTCTAAACTATTACTTTTTAGTGATTTTGGACTAATTTTTAACTAATAAAAATAGTGAATTTAGCACAAATCGACTTTTCCACGGTGTCAATCTTATTCTGACAGAAGTTAGTTGATGCGCAATCGCCGGTATTATAACCAATACCAAGACCATCTGCATGGTATTGTGAATCGACCCTCATCATGATGTAAGTTACATATACCTTTTTTCAATGGGATAATGCAAGTGTGTGTGTGTGTAAGTTACAACTGGGTGCTTATGTGAGTGTGTGTATTTTATGAATCCGAACAAAGTCACTAAGTACGCAAGTACCATACTCTAAGAATATTATACAGTCTGTATGATATATCCAAATAAAAATATCCACGCAACAGTACCTACTATACCTCTTCCATACCTTATAATTCAGAGCCACCTGTTATCATGCACACAGAAATATTCGATGTTTCTGTTCAACGTCTTTTAATTGAAATGGTTTGTAAGGAAAATAAGCTGGATATAATAATTGGAGAACAGATTAACTCTCTGGAAACCATTGTGATAAATATCAGTGTTAGTATTCGCTTTATACGATACAGCTAGGATATTCAGATCAATATTACGTTTTGATGTTTAAGTTGAACGAAAAGCAAAAGTACATTCTTTCCGATTTGTTCTATGGTCAGGTCACTGACATGAAGGCTTAAGATTGTTCTCAAGTGTAACGTTTCTTCTGATTTTTGTTTCTATGACCATCAATGAATATAGAATCAAAATTAACTGAAAAGAAACGTAGGCAGTAGATCAGATTTAGTGTGATTGGCTGCACCGTCCTAGCATTCGTTGCACATATCTGTGTTACAGCGGTGCACGTATTAAATCGTTTATTCTTCGAAGAGTTATCAGAAGTTGATCTGTTTAAAGAATTAATTCGGTCTCTTAACCGCGATTGAGTTTATTTTGCATTACCGAGACTGACCTCTTGTAGAATTGTAGCGAATATTTGTTAATGTCAGCGATGGAATTTCCCAATATTCGGTTCTTACCTCAGATGAACCTATTAAAGCGTCGTAATACAATGGCACAACACGTTGAAACAGCGCGGAACATAGTTTTCAGCCGCTGTTCATCATATCAGTTTGTTGCATCAGAGATTCATTTGCTGCAAATTGAAAGTTTGCAGCAAGACTACGCTGGTACGATTGGCGAACCATACTCATCGCAAGCTCGATGATCATCTGAACTAAACAAAAATGGATCCTACTTACGTAACCAACAAAATTTATTTATTTAATGCAAATTGATGTTCCCGGTAACGGCGAATTTTTGAACAATTTCCCGGACGAACTTAATTATTTCCAAGCTTATTGACGACGAAAACAGGCATAAGAGCACTCAAACACAAAATAATGCTGGGTGTACTGACGCTTGAACGACTCGGAGCTATGGTAGTTTCCGGGGCTGTGGTGGATGGTGGTTTAGTCGGAGCAGCACCTGCATCACCTGTTTCTGGCTCAGTCACTTCTTCATCATCGTCCATCATGAATAATTGGCGATTGGTAGATTTTGGTACAGGCGATTCATGCGCAAGTCTGCAATTTGAATTATAAAAATCAATTTAAATGACAAGGAAATCCTCACGGTCAACAAGTTCTAAAGAACAATCATTTTTGATATCGAATAATTGATCCATCCACACGTAGGTATTTTGTATAATTTTTATAATCTTACCCGGTTGGGGGAACTACTGGATTGGCACGGACGCAGACTTCCGAAATTAACAACAATAAGCACAGTCTCATTGCAAAGCCCATTCTGTCCTCGTAGTTTGGTAAATTTTCTTCTCTTTATTGATGAGTAAAATCGCAGGTGAAATTGAGTTTTCTTTCTTACGAACTTCTACACCGTTCAACAGACTTTTACAAAGTGATAAAGATTTTGGATGCGTTTTTCAAAGGCAACTACACTTAGATTAAATCAATTCAGATAACTCAAAGGCAACTAATGTTAAAATCAAAAATACAATTAGAAAATGGAAACAAAAAGCGATTTACAGAAATCAAGTTTCTCAAGTTAATTAAATTCTTTGTATTTTTAAGGATTTACAGGGTTTCGGGAGACAACTTTAATGCAATGAATTCCAGAAAATTCACTGAATTTTTTTGCAAAATCCTGTAAATATCTGTCAGAATTTACATAATTTTCGAGTCATAATCTTTATACACACGACAATCACTCTGTAATCTGTTACTTCTTATGTTTAAGTTAACGCCTAGTTGAAATAACGGCCTTGTGGCAATAATACATTACGTGCCCTCGTTATTGAAATGTGTCCGTTGAAGTGTTTTTTTTTGCTGTTAACTTGGCAAGCATACACAGCGTAATACGTTGATGTCCGGCAATTTGTTGTCTGATGATACATTCCTTGGATATAAACTTCCCACTGAATTGTTACTGTATTCTCGCATTATCGTTTTGTATTCGACCAACTAGACTAGTCGTCTTTGGAACCAAAATACATGAATTTGTATGCTTCTTTCAGCATTTCTTAGTATTATCACAATTAGTTAAACAGTATAGATTTGTCTATAGTCATAAAATTCTATTCGCACGCGCAGGCGAATAGTCCATAATACGCTAATCGCGCCATGGCTGTACACTTGGGGAAAGTCACGCAAATCGCCATTTTATTAGACATGCTGGAACACACTACTTCTGATGATTTTACATAACAAAAAATTCTCCACTTTGTCACGAGAATCATCACACGAGATAAATTTTGTATCCACCATTTTATGGAAACTGTGGTTTTTAAACCGAGTGTCTGTATCTGCGTGACTTCTTCGGACTATTCGGATGCACCGGCGTCACTTCGAATTCGAAAACGTAAAAGATGCAACGGAAAATATCATATTAAAATATGGACAGACTAGGTACAAAATCGTTGGGAGTGGTATCGCCCATTAAATGATGAGGGCAGGGCAGGGCCTATTTTAAGGGAATGAAATTCCTTTATCTGTCTAGAACGATAATCTCGAGCTTATTACTCTAGGGAGTTTTTGTTGCCTTCGGCTAGGACAATAATGTCCTACACGTCAAAATACCAATTTTGGCAACAGGTGCCTAATATATATTAAATTCCCGAAAATTTCTATATTTTATTTGATCATAAGCTCCAAGAAATGTAATCCAAAATGAATTGGCTAAAGTACTGGACGTTTACTGACGCAGTGCACGTGTACTAAACGTTCCCGAAGTACGATCCGAAATAGCTGTCTCCCAGCCAATTTACACGTCCACTACGTACAGTACACGTCCAGCGCGTTAACTTTTCTATCAGTGTATGTAAGGCAGAAAACAACTGAAAATCAACACGCCTTTCAATATGTAGCCGTAGAAGTGAATAATTCGAAAAACAGTTTAAAACATAGCTAACGCCGACCCGTACGAAACACCTATTCGTATCAAAAGCCTTTAATGTGAAACTTTCTCTTACTTCATTTTCTTCTCTGCTGAAAAACTATTCTCCCTTTAAAATCACTTACATTATCCACTCTTTGCCTTGTTATCATATACAACTAAATTGCCGGAGGCAATATAGACAGCCCCGTACGAAGACAAATTTCATAAATTCCTATTTAAACAGCTATATACCGCTATATTTAACTATATTTCACTATAAATAAACATTTCACAGATAAATATATGCTATTATATAGCTCTATATGCCTGTATATAGCTCAATATAGCTGTATATAGGTATATATAGATGTCCGTATATGGAATCCCTGAAACCCCACACACATAACAAATTATTTCCATGTTAACAGAAACTCTCTAAGTATCATTTTTCCCAAGATATTTCTATTTTACTAAAATCCAATATGGCCGCCGGCAGCCATTTTGTTAGGAGACCGGAAATAGTACCGACGCTTTACATTCGTTAATACCTTTCAAACAAAAAAAAATTCATGAAGTTCGGTCAAAATTTACTCGAGATATTGTCAAAATACACCACGTTCACTGTACTTCCGAGTAGCCAGATAAGAGCTCACTCCAAGAGACCTAGCTCACGCTCCGGAGAACATAATTTCCCTGATTGGTACGGTCAATACCTATCTAATAAAGCTAAAACAGACGAAATATGTTCAAATGTGGCCGACCTAAAAGCAAAAACTGCTTGCCGCCCTGTGCCTGTTCCACACCAAGGGGTCTAACTCACGAGTCGGTCATCCGATTTCCATAAACTTTTTTTTTGTCGATCGGTATTGTAAATACCTTTTATTTGACGTATCACTTACAAGTTTAACGTTTAGATGTCCGGAGATATCTTCGAAAAACCGTAAAGCACTTATTGGGCCACAGCTCGGGAGGGGTCGATCCAAAATCACTCATCTTCGAACTTAGCCTGTCTTTTGACATTACCAAACGGGAAAAAAAAGAATTTTCAAAATCGGATGCGTTTTACTCAAGTTATCGTGCAGACAGACAGACGGACAGACGGACAGACGGACATTTTTTTTCGCGGATTTGGCATCTCTAGACAACCACAATAGGTTTCCCCTTACTCAGGGAGTCCAATTCGACGTGTTACAAACGTATGCGTAAACCTATAAGACCCCAGTACTTCGTACGGGTCTAAAAATGAAGGAATATTCTTTTAAAATAAGCCCTGGTCTGGAGTACAAACAATATGTAGAATATATAATTAAAAAAATATATGACTCACTTCGTTCTTGAGGCATGGACGTTCAAAATTATCGATATTATTTATCGAAAGGAATTATCGATAAATCGATTAATCATATCATTATCAATTATTTGATAATTATCGATAATGATCAAAATATCGAAATTTGAAATTGATATTTTGATACTACTAGACGAAAATGACAACCTTGCGCCCTGTTGCGTACTATTAAATATTTAACTATAATTCCTGCATTTATAAGGTTTTTTTTATTGATTTATCGAAATATCGATATTAATTACTAGGCCCCACCTCTTGGGTGGGTCAGGTCCCTTGACTGGCTATTTTTTTCTATAATTCCAGCCTTAGTTTTCTAACCATTTTTAAATGAGGTGGTGTTTTTGAGATCACAAAATTAAAGTCACATGAAACGGTGATGTCTCTTTTATTCAGAAAACAGCAGTCATCACATGCTTCATTTTACTCATATTTATTTAATTTCCTGAAGAAACAAAAAGAGCTATGAGTTGAAGGTCCAGCGAGCGATGTCTTCCTCCTAAGTTGAGTCTCCTATATAGTCTACTAAAAGCGCTGAACAGGTGGCGTATTTCTTGCCTACCTCTTTAAAAAAAACTCATGTGAATTACGGCCCTCGCTTCGCTCTGGCAAAATTCACACTCGTGCAAACACTTTAGGAACGAAAAATTTCTTTTAAGAACGCGATTTCACGCAAAAATTGTCGTATATCGCAGATTACCAGTCCAATAAAGTCCAATGTTCGAATTTAACCACATGAATTACGATACTGGTCGAAAACACTTAATATTTTCAAATCTGCGATTTTCGAAGCCTCTGAGAATTACTCGAGTTATCGTGTTATCAAGCAAGCAAGATTGTTCTAGACTTCTAGATTGTTCGACCAGAAATCCAGATTCACTTACTCGTCGAATAATTTTTTTTTCTGGAAATCCGTTGCAAAAATGTCGCGGTAACAAGTTGTGTTTACAATTATACTCCAACCTCACTACTCCAATATTATCCATCTACGAACTTAAAATCGGGTAAAAATTACTTAAGTTATCACGATAACAAGGAAAAGCGTCTGAGTATAATTTGGCGTATTTCCTGCCTACCTCTTGAAAAAATATAACTCGTGTGAATTACGGCCCTCGCTTCGCTCTGGCCACAAAGTTCACACTCGTTCAAACATTTTAGGAACGAAAAAATTTCTTTTAAGAATACGGATTTCACGCAAAAATTGTCGTATATCCCAGATTACTAGTCCAATTAAATTCCAATGTTCGAGTTTAACCACATGAATTACGCTACTGGTCGAAATTGATTTTTGAAGCCTCTGAGAATTACTCGAGCTATCGGTTTCTCAAGCAAGCAAAAACTATTTTGGAAAGTACTTCTTAATTGTTAGACCAGAAATCCAGAATTTCACTACTCGTCAAATAAGAAATTTTTCTGGAAATCCGTTGCAAAAATGTCGTGGTAAACAAGTTATGTTTACAATTACTCCAAACTCACTACTCCAATATCATTCTCTGTCAATTAAAACAAAAAATTTGAAAATCGGGTAAAAATTACTCAAGTTATCGCGCGGTAACAAGAGGAAGCGTCTGTGTAGAATTTCTCCCATCTCGTTGTTCGAACATTATCCATCTGCAAACTCAGCCTCAAGATTTTCAATCTTCGTCGATTAAGACAAAATCTTTGAAAATCGGATAAGAATTAGGGAAGTTATCGCGGTAACAAGGAATAAAATTTTCTTGAGAATTACTCCCATCTCATTATCCCAATATTGCCCATCTACGAACTTAACCTCATGATTTTCATTCTCCGTCGATTAAAACCAAAATTTTGCAAATCTGATAAGAATTAGGGAAGTTATCGCGGTAACAAGGAATAAAATTTTCTTGAGAATTACTCCCATCTCATTACTCCAATATTGCCCATCTACGACTCATGATTTTCATTCTCCGTCGATTAAAACCAAAATTTTGCAAATCGGTAAAGAATTACTCGAGCTATCGAGTCCACAAGGAAAAGCGTCTGTGTAGAATTTCTCCCATCTTGTTGTTCGAACATTATCCATCTCCTAACTCAGCCTCAAGATTTTCAATCTTCGTCGATTAAGACAAAATCTTTGAAAATCGGATAAGAATTAGGGAAGTTTTCGCGGTAACAAGTAAAAAAATCTCTTGAGAATTACTCCCATCTCATTATCCCAATATTGCCCATCTACGAACTTAACCTCATGATTTTCATTCTCCGTCGATTAAAACCAAAATTTTGCAAATCGGTAAAGAATTACTCGAGTTATCGAGTCCACAAGTGTACGGACGTTTTCTGTATTTAACGTTTTTTGCCAACGTAGAACATTTTCAAAATATCAAAGTGAACTTAGCGTTACGGACATTTAAGGGTATTTTCTTTCATAAGACCCTGACTTTCAGTCAAGAAAATAATTAGAATTGTAAACCATATAAGGTAGGGTTACCATTTTTGAATTTTGAAAAAGAGGACATTTTGGCGTCCAAAAAGAGGACACTAACATTCAAAAAAGAGGACAAAAAGAGGACACTTTCACATTCAAAAAAGAGGACGAAAAGTGAATTTATGACGCGGAATTACAACAACTGCACATGCACTTTGTGCAACTATTGCGTAACTTACACCACAGTTCCTGCTGAAAACAAAAATATTCAAAAATGCTCTGTTCAATATACACTGAAGTCGTCCTGATATTCTTTTGGATTCCTTCTCAGTGATAACATCCACTTCATATTACCTGAATACAGACTTCGTTTGACCTTATTCTTGGGTGATCTTTGGTATCTTACACAACGCTACACTATTTTATTTCTTGTAATGCGAGCGGAGCGAAATTTTTTTTGAGATTAAGATTTATTTGTATTACTTTTCAGAGATTCTCTGACAGAGAAGATTATTAGTTAATGCGGCGCTGCAAAAATTTTTCGTTCTTTAGGTATGAGCTGCATCAAATTTACTTAAAAAAGAAGAAGACCTGAAAAAAAGAGGACGTTTTCATCAAAAAAGTGATGTTCTTAGAATTTTTGTAAAAAAAGATGAACGAGACAAAAAAAGAGGACATGTCCTCTAAAAAAAGGACGAATGGGAACCCTAATATAAGGCAGGTAACTAATGGAGAATTGACTTAAATTGGCAAATCCCAAATCCTTTGAACTTAAATTTCTCAGCGATTTTGGAACTATGTTACATGAAATCACTTTTATTTTAAAGATTTATCTTTTGATTACTTAATTAAAATAAATTTTATTAATTATTTGCGATTTCGTCTAACAAAGTTAATAAATTAATAAAAATGCAGAGTTAACCTACGTGAACTGTGAGTTGTCCGATTTCATATAAGTTCAATGAATGGTCCCAACAAATGTCATAGGACAACTCGCGGTTCATTGGATGGTTGGACCGATCATTTTTTCATCATACAAATTGACACGGACAACGTAAGATCACTTTTCAACTAGGTCAACTCTTCATTATTTACCTTAGTAATGAAATTAAATCTGAAACGCAAAAAATCAAAATTTCAATAATTTTCGATTATCGATATTTTTTGATTGATTATCGATAAAAAAAAGATTATCGCCCATCCCTACTCTTGAGCTTCTATACTTTCTCCTTCCTTCACAAAAACTTGCAAAATCTATGTAAAATAGTGACGTCGTTCAACTTTGTTCATTTATTATTATTTTATTTCTGAATGTCTTTTTCATTATCATTTTCTCGAAACAGGAACTGCCAACGAGAATGCTTAATCGTAATTTTTTAGACTGAAGTTTTTCGTTGACGGAGGTTTTGTAACCTGAAATTGACTTTTCACCTGCTCTTTGTTGCCCAATATGTAGAATCCATTATTTTAACAATCTCTCATTATCCTTGCACTATTGTTTTCTTCTGGCTTTTTTCTTTAAAACAAGCCATTTCTGGTTAAAGATTTATTTTTACTTTTATTAATTCGAGGGTTAAACGAATGAAACCGTTACAGCACTTTACCTTAATCCATGCAATACCATAAAGACAGTTGTACCAGAAAGGTTTCTTAATTGCTTCTATGTACTCTTGATAATGTTCTTTACGAAGTTGTGTATAATGTAACAATGAGCATCGAGGAGCCATTCCACAATAATATACACCAAACCACCTCCCACTGAACTTATCCATATTGCAGGCAAATAACATATGTTAGAACTCTTTCATGCTGGTACGTATCATGTAATTTTAATGTAATTCTGTTTTACTGAGAAAATGTATGTGGAAAATGTGAATTTATATACATCTGTATGGTGTGTGTGTGTACCTGTGCAACTTTTAGCTTCGGTTCGGTAAAAGAATCAACTTAATTCTTCTAAATCTAAAGTTGTATGTAGCTCATTAATGCGAAGCTTTAATGTATTTTAGCATTTACTTAGTAATAAAACTTCAAAGTCAAATGGCATAATGATATTTTGAATTTTTGTCCATTAAAAAGGACACGAAAAAGGGAGATTTTTCATGATGTTTAACACGGATATAAATTGAGATAATTGAAAGGATTATTTGCATATATAAAATTCAAAAAAGAATAATTACACAACGTGGATTAGCGTGGAAACGAATATCACCCATGTCGACACTACACAGACTGTGGATTCTGAAATGTGTGTCTCCACTTTAAAACATTCTGCACAGTTGAAAAGTTTTGTTGCACAAATAACATTGAATTTGCATTTGCAACTATGAACTCCGCCAAATAACTCTTAGCGTTGGTGTGTTGCGAATTCAGTGAAATACTTCGTACAGAGGCTGGAAAATGGTAGTACTAGTTTCGTTGTATTGCTTTGTTGGACCGTGCTCAACCATTGGAAATGTGCACAATTTGTTAATGTAGTCATTCCATTCGTGCTAATAAATGAACCACTGATCATACTACGTGTGGTAGAAGTAGGTTAAAGCAGTTCTGACAATGTTATAACCAAGGGGAGAAACTCAATCACTCGAGGTGGAATTAGCTTTTTTCCCGAGGTCAGCACAACGTTTTTCGTGCTATCGATTCAGGACATCAGTGTAGGAATGGCATCTATTTTTTTGTCAGCAAATTTATTCTTTTTTTCTGCAAATTTATTTTTTTTATCAGCAAATTTAGTGTTTTGTATCAGCAAAATTAGTCTTATTTTCAGCAAACTTATTAGTACTCGAACAGCATATTTATTGCTTTCTGAGCAGCAATATTACTGACTTTAAGCAGCAAAAATAATTCTTTTGCAGCAAATCCCTGGCAGCAAATTTATTACTTTGTAGTCAGCAAATTTATTGTTTTGTAATATGCCTTCGAACAGCAAAATTAATACCTCGAAGTTATTGCTTTTTGTCAGCAAATTTATTAGTGTTTCAATTGCAAATTTATTTTTTTATAAGTAGGAAAATTACTATCTTCAATCAGCATATGTCCCGCAGTAGGACATATAAAATTATATCACTAACACCACTAACACGAAAACGTCAACTCAACAAGCGACGAAAAGTAGAAATTTCCGTTGTACACAACACGGTGATAGATCTTTTAGGCACACGATGTGTATTGTCACGCTCGACCTGCGGTATCGAGTGACAATCTACACACCTAGTGCCTAAAAAAGCATTTATCCCTCGATTTGAATGGGGCTTCGTAATTTCGCTATGCGTAATTTCTAGGATGCACACCTTTCATAATAATTTCACTTTAACTAAGTTTACGGATGGCTCGGCGTGTTAAAACGCTCTTTATGGGCAATGAATTACACAGACTAATTATTAGACGATGCGAGAGAAAAAAAATTAACTCCTAAGTTACCGACACCGTTCCGGCGCCCGGCTCGCATTGCGGCCCTCCGCTTCGCTCCGGGGCAATGGGCCGGATCGCTCGGCGTGTTAAAACGCTTTTTAAGTGCAATGAAAATTGGTATCCATTTCGTAAAAAGAAATGAATTGTCCGTGTAGTGTCAATAACTATTTACGTTGACGTAAGACGTGAAATAGTAATTTCTGCAGCTAGTTGCGAAAAGTGGTAGTTTGTGTCACTAGATGTAATGTTATCAAACGTGCGAAGCGAGCGAAGCATGTGACAAAAACTACCACTTTCACAACGTGTTGCATACAACGTTTTCTGCAACCAGCTGCGAAAAATGAACTTTTGAAAATTGTTACACTGCGATTATATATCTCAATAGCCGAATGGTTAGAGGTGTTGCTCGATAAGCATTGGGTTTTGGTGTCCATTTCACCACTAGTGACGAAATAGTATGTTGTGTTACAAGTATTGTAATGTTGATTTTTTCAGCACTAGACCCAAGTTTTCCTTACGAGCGGAGCAAGTAAGGAAAATTGGGTTGGGTGCTGAAAAAATGTCGTTACAATACGTGTAACACATCATGCTTTGTGCCAACCGAGAATTGAAATAGACAAGAGCACAAAAAATCATAATTTTCATTGTAAACAATCACTCTTCAAATTTGATTGATCACATTGCTTTGCATTTTCTCAAACGAATGCTGTAACAACTCATACAAATTCCATATCAACACTGCTTTGAGTGTTGTAATATCACATCAAACGGGTGCTGAAAGAAGTCACTTTACAACACTAAAATGAGTGCTGAAAAGAGTCGTATTTCAATTCTCGGTGGCACAAAGAATATATGAAAATCCATTTCACCAAAAATAGATAAAAAATAGCTAAAATAAACAATTAATTTTGCTTATGACAAGAAATAAATCTGCTGACTAAAGTAGAATAAATTTGCTGTTGCAAATCAATAGAATTGCTGTTAAAAAATAGCTAAAATAAACAATTAATTTTGCTGATGACGAATAAATAAATTTGTTGACAAAAGTATTAACTTTGCTGATAGAAATAAATAAATTTGCTGCTAAAAAATAGCTAAAAAAATATTTAATTTTGCAGATTGCAAAAAAATAAATGTGCTGACAAAATAAGATTAAATTTGCTGCTTCAAAAAAATAAATTTGCAGACGAAGAATTAAATTTGGTCACAATAGCAATAAATTTGCTGAACTAAAAAAATAAATTTGCTGATAAAAAAAAATTTTGCAAAAAAAGAATAATTTTGCTGACAAAAAAAGATTTCCCGTGTAGGAATGAGTAAGTATACATAATTTGTTCCGTCTTTTTCATTTTTTTTTGGTCAGAACTCTCCATCATCCCATAGAAAAACCTTTAACATTCTATTAGTATACTATTGACACTGACAATCGAGTCGTTTACTTGATAATGGAGTCTTTTACTCGAAATTACGAGACATGTACAAAATAACGTGGGTCACACGTCGTGAATCAGCAGAAGTGAAGTGATCATCTTCACAGCAGGGCTCACTTGGCACTCTTGCACGCATGGAAAATAAAACCCGATTGCATTCAGGACGAAAAAAGTCATTTTAGAGGATCGATTAACAGTGCGGGAGAGAACAGTTCTAATTGGGCACATGTCGGTTTTTTTCGCCTGGGAGAGACAATAATTCTTGGAAAATTTTGATGATATCTCAGAGATCCGTCCATCTTCGAACTTGACCGCAGATGAAATTACAGTCGAATAAACTACTACTATTAAGGAATTGCTAATCATGGCAACGTAATCGATCGCACAGCAGATATGAGTCAGATACATTTAGGGTTTTTAAAACTCCACACACACCGTCAACGGACTTTTCGTCTAACTGACTGAATGGCATTATCACCAAACAATTACATGTAAGTTACATGATGTAACACAAAGAGACGTCATCGGTACTAAATCCAAGACGCAATCTTATAACCGATTCAATCAGATGTCATTATAGTAGACAACAACCTGATTAAGCGAATTATCTGTGTTGCGGTTGAGTTTCGAACCCACAACTGGCAATTCAATAATTCAATGTGAAGGCTCGACTAACAAAATACGCTATTGAGCTGTTTAGCCGTAGTGTTATCTTGTTTGCATTTGTTTAGGTCTCAGTTAATTTGCAGTGGACTGTATTTTACTTTAAATGAAAATCCAAGGCGGATTACGTTTAACAAAATAGTTTTTATTCGATTCTAAATGATACAAAATCTTTGTCTCTGATTGCACATCTTATCAGTGCGGTTGCGTTAGATCGAATGAGTTTAAAAAATGAAATGAAATTAGAGTTCGTAACTCTCTCAACATTTAAAACAAAAAGAGCGCGAACAGAACATATTAACTTATGACGTCACCAATTAGTCCAGTGATTCGCGTTCTAAACAGCATTTAGCGGCGAAAAATCTGGCGTTCTCTTTTAAACATTTTGCGACAAATACTTTAGAGTATTTATGTTCATCATTCGTAAGACCCATGAATTTCAGTCAATGGAATTACTTTGGCTGTCGTGACTCAAAGTAATCCACCATTATTAAACGCGGAAGAAAATACTTAGTTTCCCACCACAAGCATGAAAATACTTCAAGTCATTGTGAGGTGAAGAAGCACCACTCACCACTTAAGGGACGCAAAGTCTGTCTAGTGCTAAGATACTTTGTGGCTATAGGAAACCTCGGTTGACCCGCCACAAGTTTTTCAGTACTTCAAACCAAAGATGACAAGAAATGTAATTTCCAGAAACAAAGAAATTTATTGACAAGTTGGGATCGTTGATGAAGAGAGCATCAGGGGAGCCACGTTCCAAAGATTATCTGTTGCAGAAAATTTCTATTGCTATACAAAGAGGCAATGCGGCATGTATTCTTGGAACTTTAGGAAGTAATAGAGCGGATGATTTTTATTTATTGTAATATTTGTTGATTGAAAAGATCGTTTTTTTATTGACTGCGCCGTATGCGAGCAGTCTTTTTTTTCGCTTTGAATAAATAAATAGACGTTCAAAGAAATGTAATGGTATTATACGAAAATCTATTACATTTGAGCTTTAGTGTCCAAACAGCAGTTCCCTATTATTATTGACCTGTTCGAGCAGCAAAACACAGAAAAGTAGTTATCAATAATTGATAAACTTTAAGAAAATATTGAAATTAAATACGAAGAAAAAACAGCGCGAGCAACAAAATTAGAAAATTTTATGTCTCGTTTATGTTTCGTTTTCGTTACAATTATAAAATGAAAAATACCAGTGAATGTGCTAAGAATGTGGATGGATATTTCAGAACTTTTTAACTTTAAATGAAAACTACTATAAAAAGCATTAATTAAAATCTCATTCAACTTAAGCAACACCTGTGTTTTCTTTTTATGTTCAAAACTGTTACAAATCTCTTGTATAGTAACACATTGAAAATGTTTCTATCCATTAGATTGTTCGCAGGTTTTCACAATATTTATACAAAAAAAAGAAACGTTTAATTAGCAGCGTCGTCGTCGTCGTCGTCGTCATTATTTGAATAAAAATATCGTTCAAGCATTAAAAGTTGGTAAAAATCTCATTTTTAAATTTACGTTTTTGAAACGAGATGTAATTGCTTAATTGCTTGTATAATGCACAGAGACATTTTGTTTTAAATTTTAATATATTTACAATGATCTCTCATTTTCAAATATACAATAAACGAATTATATTTGTAATGCGAAAACCATTTTTCCCTTTCAAACAATTTCTCATACTATTTCCCAGTGGTACACCGGTTCGTGGCATAACTTTTTAGATTTTCATTTGACACCTGTACGGAGCTCGGAACATTATTATATTGAATTATTTGAGTTTTCAGAAGAAGAAGAAGAAAAAAGACTACAAATATTTGCTGAACGAATTCTTTTGCGGAAAGTGCACGATCATTTTTCTTTGAAATATTTCAAGGGGTTGGAACACTATCATACGTGTTCCAACCCCTTGAAAGGTGATATCGGAAGGAAATAAATTGTAATTTGTGGTGAGGTAAATTTATAGACAGAGTAGCCAGAGTTCGTCACCTATTATTGCCGTCACTATCGTTAACAGATGAAATATCCGTCGGCGAAAGGTTGAACCAAATTCATTTTCTACTTATTGGCCAGTATTGAGACTAATAATTAAGAATAGGTTTGACTCGAGACTTATAAGCCTTTGGAGTAAGAAAGATACGAAGATTCACGGATGCTCGAGAGATATGAAAGTATGATCTTCATTAAGAATCTAGAACC
This sequence comes from Bradysia coprophila, assembly GCF_014529535.1. Taxonomy (NCBI): domain Eukaryota; kingdom Metazoa; phylum Arthropoda; class Insecta; order Diptera; family Sciaridae; genus Bradysia; species Bradysia coprophila. Next base: position 3,419,284 of record NW_023503313.1, on the reverse strand, counting down.
CAAATTGTTCCAAAATTGTATTACCTGACGCTCTGATTATAATGGAATGAGAACGTATGGTCTTATGGTCTATTTCGACGAATAAATTGAGAACATCTGATTGCAGTCACCATTGATATAAAACTTTTCAAACTATTCTAAAAACAGCTTGTGGCATCATTTAATTGAAATTTAATAGCAACCTGAACGGAACAGTCTTAAGTCACGTACATTCAATTGCGTTTCAATTTACATATTAGTAAATATCCTAATGTGTATACCTTCACTCACAGAGTTGCATTACATGCTAGTTCAAGCTATATCCTCACATTTATATCTCAAAGTGAAAGTTATATCCTGGCAATGACACCATTTTATTTAGTATGTGCTAATTAGTGTAACGTTTTAGCTATGCAAATGCGATGGAATTAAGATACGTGACGTTTTACGCCAACCGAAAGCTAATGGCAATTCATTATAATACCGGGGAATCATGGATGGGGTGGGCTTTTGCTTTATTACAATGTTAATGTTGTATAATGTGCAGCTCCTCAGAGTGTAACAGGTAAGAGAGATTATATGCTTACACCATCGTTAGTGTAGACTGGTTTCGTTAGCATATTTTATAAACATACATGTACAGTCTACATTAAGTTTCGTTCCAAGTACTTCGGTTGTTGTTGTTGGGTTTCTTCTATTCTTTTTTTGTTTTACTTTGTACGTTGGTTAAAAGTAATTTTGTTAAATTGAAAAATGGAAATGATTTGTCAGTATTTCGCTAATGTGAGGCTAACGCAATCAATTACATGGAAATTTATCATAGTAAAGTGACAAGTAAGGCTAACGCAATCAGTTTACGCGAAAATTTATTATTATAAAGTGGAAATTATTACCACGAAAACGTCTGAAGTATTACTTTGCTGTTGCGCTCACATAAATCGACTATATTTAAAAATGAAGATGAAATTGTAGATCAACAAAAAATTCTGCCTGCTCCCAGAAACGGCTGAACATTTATCAATAGCAACGACATCAAAAGATGATCTCCTTCTAACATAGTGAAATGTACAAACGAAAAAAAAATTAAGGGCCCTGCTCGACGCAGTCTCCAGAATTTCTCGTATAAATTAAGTTTTTAATGTGATATAATACCATTGCGTTCCCCAAAAAGAGGAGCTAAACGACCGTTATGATTTTATTCGAAATGGTTGTTAATCTCTTGATTCGCTAATGCTGCAGCCCTCCAATGTGGAAGAAAAACTTTTATTTCTATCCTCGGCATTTTCAGATCCATTCATTTTCGGAAAATGTTTTTTCTTCGTTTCGGTATTGAAGTAATAAGACATGGATTTGTTTTTAGACGAAAACTATTAACGCAGACCAAAAACACATTATATATCTACCTGTGAACCTTAACTTCTTCTGTCACTGACAGATTGTTTTTTCCATGTTCAATATCAAAGTGAAAAATAATAGTTGCACGTCTCCATCATGTTACGTTTTCTATACCTAAAAAAATATATTTTTATACAAAGATATTTGGGTTTTTCACGGTTTTTCATCCTAATAACACACTTTGTTTCTAGCTATGAAAGTTAGAAATTGCAACATAAAGTGTTTTGTACAGCGAACATTTAATTAAAAGTTCTTTGAAGTTTTTTTTTTTATTTTCATAAAAAGTTATTTTTATGCTTTGATTTAAATTAACAGTTTATCAACGATGTTTTAATAGAGTTCATTCAGATTTTCTATAGGCATCTATTTTCTTTAATACCCATGGCAGTAAATTTTAATTTGGCAGTAAAAATAGTACATTTCGTACCTAAGACTAAAAGTCTTTTTTAGCATGTGAGAACTTTCCAGACAGAGCCGAAGGCGAGGTCTGGAATCGAATACGCTAAAAAAGACTTTTAGTCCTAGGTACGAATAGTATTTTTCATATTGGACGGAAAAAAAGCACTTTTCGGGTCCTAGGTATGAAAAAATGTTTTCTGTGCCTTAGAATCATAATTCGACGTATTTCGTCACTGCACCTACGATCGAAAAGTGATTGCTAAGAAAAGCTGAAATTGTTGTAATGTTTTTGTTTTGTTTTTCGTCTCATTATGATCCTTACGGCACAGAAAACGTAGTTCGTGACTCGTGACGAAAGCAGAATTTTTTATTCTACTTTTCGTCACTTGTGACGAAAAATACTATTTTTTGCTTGAAGACTGAAATTCGACGGATTTCCACACGCATTCTACGATCAAAAAGTTTAATTTTAGGACGAAAATTCTTTTTTAGCGTGTGAGAAGTTTCCAGACAGAGCCGAAGGCGAAGTCTGGAATCGAATACGCAAAAAAAGACTTTTAGGCTGTGGTACGAATAGTATTTTGCATATTGGACTTCGTCGCACTTTTCGGGTCCTAGGTACGAAAAAGTACTTTCTCGGACGCTCTCTCCGGCCGAAAATGGATTTTCATACATATTTTTCGGATGATATCGGATGAATTCAGTAGGAACGAACCAATTTCCTTCCTCACAAAGTTTGTAGAAGGATGAATTCAGTAGGAACAAACCAAACTCCTTCCTTATACAAATTGTAGAAAGACGAATTCGGTAGGGACGAACCAAACTCCCTCCTTACACAAATTGTAGAAAGATGAATTCAGTAGGGACGAATGAAGCTCCATCGTTACAGTTTGAAGAAGGATGAATTCAGTTGGAACAAACGAAACTCCTTCCTTATACAGTTTCTAGAAGGATAAATTCAGTAGGAACAAAGCAAATTCCTTCCTTCCACAAATTGTAGAAGGATGAATTCAGTTGGAACAAACCAAACTCCTTCCTTACACAGTTTGTAGAAGAATGAATGCAGTAGAAACAAGCCAAAATCTTTCCTTACACAAATTGTAGAAAGATGAATTCAGTAGGAACAAGCCAAAATTCTTACTTACAAAGTTTGTAGAAGTATGAATTCAGTAGGAACAAACCAAAGTCCTCCGTTATACAGTTTCTAGAAACTCTTTTACCGGCTGCGCCATAATTGTGAGCAGTTTTTTTTGTCGCATTTAAAATAAAATTTTTAGAATAAGTTTCTAGAATAATGAATTCAGTAGCAACAAACGAAAGTCCTTCCTTACACAGTTTGTAGAAGCTATAAATTCAGCTGGATCAAACCAGACACTTTGTTTATACAATTTGCAGCGAATTGCACGAGTAGCATTTTAGATAATATAATTCGCCCATCTTGCTAACAATGATTTTTTGATTATTTCCGATAGTTTTAAAAAGTTGGGTGCAAATAGCGTTAATATTGACTATTTGCACTCGGGTGCTGTAGTTGGACATAGGGAATTGAACAAAATCATTCACAGGATATTAGAAAAATCAGCTAATATTCCTGCTTCTTTAGAACCAAGCGGCCTATTTAGAAATAACAAAAATGTGTTACTATAGCTTCACACAGCGACGTATGCGTATCGAATTTCTTTGGTTCTATTTCAAATATTTAGAACAAAAGAAATTAGCGGAATCGAAACGAAAATCAAAGCATTTAAGAGCACCAGATGGAGTAATAAGTAAATTATTGAATCAGCTGTTTTAAATAAATATTATTTTACAGGGGACGTCAATCCAAAATTCTTATTTTTCAACTACTGGTTCACTCATACAAACCAAACTGCTTATACTTGTTTATACGGATGAAATAGTTACACGCAAGCATAGTGGCAAAATATGAAAAGTTTTTTTTTAAAGAGTGGACCAGATGAATAACAGCTGACGCGAATTCTTGTCTGCAATGTCACAGACACACGTCCCCTGTGGATAAATGAAGGTAATCGCTAAATAAAGTGAACTATGAGTTACTACCTAATTTGATTTGATTTGACAAACATGCACGCATAAGAACTGTGTCGGTATGAATAGGTTAAAGTATGTGATGCAAATTTCGATATAAATTTGGTTTACTTTAACTGTAATCAAACATTTAAATAGTTTGTATTTACAATGTCTATTTACGTCGTATTTTCAGCCGAGTTGAGAGCGTTCAATCGAAATATGGAAGATGTGTGAATGTTTGTTTTGAAAGCTTTTGCTAAGATTAGACGAGCTCATGCCATTTTGGTTTTGTCTAATTGTTCGCTCATGTAATTTTTAATTAAACAAAACATATGAGATGGAGGTCTCACCTATGACACCTATCCTAACTTGATTTGACTACCGAAATAAATTAAATTTTCTGCCAAAAGTATTGGTTGCCATTTTAATATAAAATTTTGTTTTTGGTTGTCTCTTCAAGCTAACTTTTATAATAGAAAATATTGAAAATGTGCGATAAGATTTATAATAAATTAAATATTTTTGTTCTGTGCGTAACAACCATTTCAGGGCATTCATTCCTATATTATATGTAATTTCCGACATGAAACCCAAAATTTTGTTTATCGACTGCATACAAACTCATATAGGAAGATGTTATATTAAAATATCCTGACAATGTAACATATATGTGTGAGAATCCAATTTTCACATTGAATTCAATTTGTGCAAAACAAATCTTATTCTGGAACGAGAACGATATTATCAGTCAATCTAATTTTCGAAAACCAAAAAAATAAAAATAAAAAAATAAACTTCGATGTTATAGGATGTGTGTGCATGTGTGTGTGGGTGTGTATAAACGTAATGTTTATTGTAATAAGAAGGGAAGTTTTTCGTGAAAAGCAATTTTTTTTCCTTTAACCTATTTTGCATATATATTGGTCTATACTCTATGAATGATTTTGTTATGATTTTTTAGTGACATAAGAAAAGTTAAAGTTATGATATTTATGTTTGGGGAAAGTATATATGTATAATATCAACCTAAATTTGCATTTCATATTTTAAATAAGTAACATTTTTTGGTTGGCATAGAATCAATCTAAAACGCGTACCAGCCCCAAAGGAAAACAGTGAGATATATTTAGTTTTATCGACCAAAAAAAGGGAAAACATTTATTTATTATTATGTTAAAAACCCAATCGGAAACTATATAAAACGTGTCATTGGTGTCAACGAAAATTTTAAGGTGATGATATACAGAAAATATAAGATAGGACCCGTAGGAATAGGTACCTAGTTGTCCACATTACTGAAGTCATGTATCTTGGAATATATTGCATCTATAAAACTCTCTTTATATAATCCACCATTAAAACTGCTTAAACAGTATTGACAATCCAATAGGTACTTACTTTACTTTTTCGGCACTATAGCCACTTGTGTGCCTTGGCCTGGTCGAGAATCCGGTTCCAGCAGTGTGTCCTAAGATCTGATTCGACGCCATCATTCAAAATCCAACTTAATTTTGTTAAATGACAATAAAGGTAAAGGTGCGTCCCAAATGTGTGGAGAAAATTAAGAGCTCGAAATTGTTAGGTCCTCTCCTTAATTCTCTTGTTAATTTGTTAATTTGTTCATCGATACGGTGTATAGTTGCGGTTGGAACTGAAGACGGAAAACGATGTTTGGATCATGCCATTGGAGAAGTTTTTACTGTCTGGTCAATATCTAACTGGTCTGGTTTAATATTAAAATTGTTACATTGTTACAAAGTTTGATGATTGGGCGTTAGGGGGGTGCCAAATTGTATGTGAAAAATGTGGGTTTGAGCAAAATTGAACGGTGTTAGGGAATCTCGCTCCGCGTCATTCACAATAACTCACAAAGTGACATATTCCTTATACAAAATGTGTCAAAGTGTGAATTATTGTGAATGACGCGGCGCGAGATTCCTAGCAACCGATTAATGATTGGTTAGTACATTCGCATCTCTCAGGTGTGTAGAGAGTCAGTCAAAGTAACCCAATCCATTCATTCAGTCTAAGGGTTTTTCAAAAACATTTTGGGGATATACATCGGATATATTTATACGATTCGAGAGCTTATGGCAGATGCTATAATTGCATAAAGATATTTTTTCGAAAAACAATTCTCTGAAACTATAGAAATCGATTTTAGTGCACAAATGCCAGGGTCGCGAAGTCAGGCAAATTTAATAGTTATTTGTGTATCTGTTTTGGACGAGTGTTTTTAGGCAATTTCCCGAAATGTAGCCCGAACGAAGTGAGGGCTACATGCGAAAGTGCCTAAACCGGAATTACATTTACAACGGCACCTAACACTTTACAGCATGGATTTTCATCACTTGGAAATTGTCAAGGAATTCTCCCGTAATCGTAATTGTTCCAGAAATCGTAGTTCCCACACTCAACTGTTTAATGAAATTATATGGATCCAAATGACAAAAAGTATCAAAATCAGAAAACATGCCGGTATTCACATGTTTCTTAGTGTGCCAGGGGAAACAAGCCTCTATTAATTTTAGAGTTTGAAATTGTAGCCATGAGTTGTCAACGAAAAGTGTATAATAGTATATTAGTTAACAATGGGGGCAAATGATGGAAATGATACTTCTTGTGTGTAATGTGCCGATCGAGGCGAATCCGATGTCGAACAACACACATGAAGTACCATTTCCATCATTTACCCCATTGCCAAGTAAGGTATTTTACTAAAAAAACTTGAGGTGAAGTTTTGGAAGTTAACTTTACCTCACGTTTTTAAGCAAAAGAACTTTAATAAAAAAAAATATCAACGGAATGAGTACACAATAATTTATTGTCCAATGTGTAGAGGAGTTGATATACAAATTAACTAAGCGGAAAAACAAGCTTAATTATACAACAGAGTTATTATGCATTGATTTAAACGATGTCTATGCGCTTTTATCAGAAAAAAAAGCTCGGCAAATGTTCAAATACTGCCATAATTCAAAGCATTTATTTATGAAATTAGATGCAAAAAAGGCGGTACAATGAAGTAAATTTCTGTACTCATACGACAACCATATCATAAACATACACAAAACGAATCTATTAATTTCAACTGTTCCTTTTGAAGATTACTCCCGTGCTAAATTAAGCGAGTCAAAATGCATTTCAACATATAATGATGTTGATTATACATCCCGCAGGATATTCCAGGAAAATAGCTGGGTTGAATATCTACCTGTATGATATTTTGTTGTTTAATTTCATTGCTTTCGGGGATATTCATGTCAAGTGAAGCAAGAAATTTTCAATATGCAAATAATACTTGACTTTATATGTTAATGTATAGGCATGACTGAGTTAGTAAAGGGTTGAAACGGATAATAGAGATTAAATGATGTGCACAAAAATATGTATATCTCTATTCTATTTAGTAGTTTTCGATGCGATTAATGTTCTTTTGGGCCCCCGTTTATATATAACCGTACAACAATGACAAAACATTCAACCATAAAAATAAGTCAGTTTTTCAACATCATTATCCTGAATCCTATCTGGATAATTTGATGGAAAATTAGTTTTTGACATTCTACAGTTAAATATTTAACTTTTCGAACGGTAATATTCAACCGATTTCTACCGGCACCGTCTTATATTCCCATTTACCTATAATACAGTTCCATGCATCATTAGTAAATTTACAAATTGCTCTAACAAGCCATCCACAAGGAATATATATGTGTAATTGGAGAATGATTATTGTACGTTTAGAACACAGCGTGATAAGCTTTAATGATGCAACTGCTGGTTTTTGGTTTTTCCATATAATGGGTACCAATGCTTCCAATTTCAACAATATTGTAATAATGGAGTAACAGCAAGAAAACACAGATCAAATAAAGACAACGAATGAAAGTGATGGTTAAACATCATCTGTATTAGCAAATACTAGCATTTACATTTCAATTGAGTGTACGGTCCCATTATTTGTACTAATGAAGAATTGTTTAAGAAATTCTCTGCGTGTATTTGATCACATTAATAAATACGAACGTTACGTCTTTTATATATGTGCGTTTATTGTGCTCATTTACGTCATTTTATGCAATTTAGTTTTAAGGGAGTGTCTTTAACAGTTAGTATTTTTAGGAGCCACAATCCGACTCCAAACTCTTCTCTCACAGAGCAAGACTTTTGTTATCCGTTCTACACACAACACACCAAGCAACATTTAACAAAAATTCAGCAGATAACAGAGATTGACAGATAGAAAGACATTTTGCACTCAAACAATGCACGTCAAGCATGAGTGGTACTCTAAATAGGGCTGAAACTGAAACTGGATAGTGTATCAAACATTAGCTAACGCCGACCCGTACGAAACACCTATTCGTATCAAAAGCCTTTAATGTGGAACTCTTCATTTCTCTTACTTCAATTTCTTCTCTGCTGAAAAGCTATTCGCCCTTTAAAATCACTAACATTTTCCACTCTTTGCCTTGTTATCATATACAAATAAATTGCCGGAGGCAATATAGACAGCCCCGAACGAAGTCAACTTTCATAAATTCCTATTTAAACAGCTATATACCGCTATATTTACCTATATTTCACTGTAAATAAACATTTCACAGATGAATATGATATTATATAGCTCTTTCTGCCTGTATATAGCTCAATATAGCTGTATATAGTTATATAGATGTCCATATATTGAATGCCTGAATCACCCCACACACATAACCAATTACTTCTATTCAGTTAACAGAAACTAAGTACAATTTGTTCCACTTTATATCACTTTATCACCGGCAGACATTTTGTTAGGAGACCGGAAATAGTACCGACGCTTACATTCGTTAATACCTTTCAAACAAAAAAAATCATGAAATTCTGTCAAAATTTACTCGAGATATTGACAAAATACTCCACGTTCACTGTACGGCCGAGTAGCCAGATAAGAGCTCACTCCAAGAGACGAAAACAGACGAAATATGTTCAAATTTGGCCGACCTACAAGCAAAAACTGCTTGCTGCCCTGTGCCTGGTTCACACCAAAGGATCTAACTCACGAATCGGTCATCCGATTTCTAAAAACTTTTTCTTTGTCGATTGGTATTGTAAATACCTTTTATTTGACGTATCACTTATAAGTGTAGCTTAAATGTCCGGAGATATTTTCGAAAAACCCTAAAGCACTTATTGGGCCCCAGCTCAGGAGGGGTCGACTCAAAGTCGCCCATCTTCGAACTTTAGCCTTTCTTTTGGCATTACCAGACGGGAAAAAAAAGAATTTTAGAAATCGGGTGTGTTTTACTCAAGTTATCGTGCAGACAGAGAGACAGACAAACGGACGGACATTTTTTTTCGCTGATTTGGCATCTATGGACAACCACAATAGGTTTCGCCTTACTCAAGGAGTCCAATTCGACGTGTTACAAACGTATGCGTAAACCTATAGGACCCCAGTACTTCGTACGGGTCTAATAATTTCATACAAAATAGTACTCTTCCTGGCAACAAAAAATCCATCGAATTATGGTAAAAAAATCCTTTTAATTTTACTAAAGTTTTCCACATTTTCCCAATTTTATTTCCATTTTTCCAAATTTTCACAAAAATATTTTTTGGAAAAACTAAATATGGGAAAATTTAAGAAAACATGGGAAAATGTTTTCCCAAAATTAATCCCCGATGAAATTCCTTTCAATCAAAAAAAACGGTAATTTTTTTGAAAACAATGTAAAATCCTTTCTAATCGATGCAATTTATGTATTCGTATTATAGACATGAAGATTACTGGTCAGACCAGTCGAATGCAAGGCAAAATAAAAATGGATTAAACCAAATCGTTGTTTTCCGATTAATTGGTCGTAGTAGCTGCTGGCATCACACTGCAACATAATTTTATCAACCCGACCAGCAACACAAAACGGAGAAATTTCCTGGTTTCTTCACGTACAATCCTTACTAAAAGAAAATCATTTGACATCCAAAATACACCATTTTCTGCCCCTCGATTTCACCACTTTACACTTGTACAATTAACAGTAGAGAAAGCATCTCACAATACTCTTTTTTTCGCTTGAATAAACTTTCTACTTTCATAGTCCGATTCCCAACCTCATAGCCATTTATAAGAATTTAATCACATCCTGCTGTGATGCGCCGCTACCTCGACTGGTATTTATAATATTCAGGTCATATTTCTTTAATAAATCTCTCTTGTCCCTTTACGACACAAAATAGTAGTTTAATTTTAAATGCGAATACAAGTCATGTTCAATTTAATGCAAGAATGGTCATATCAGAGGTGTGTTTTCAAACTGTTGCCTGCTTCAGCACAATATTTAAAAAAAAAAATAGGAAAAAAATCAGGGAAATAGTTTTTTATAGTATGGCATCCGAAATAGACATATCAGACGTAAAAGTGGATTGTGCATGAGATAATACGGTGGTTTCATTTTTTTATGCAACAAAATCGATACGTGTAACGTTTTCATTCCCCTGACTGGCAGTTAATGATTGAAAATGTGATAAATTATAATTTCTGAAACATTTTTAGTTTTATAATGATATATCGATAACTTGAGTAGTCTTGGGATGCTTGTAGAAAATCAAAAAGCCGAAAACACTAAATTCATAGAAACACATTTGCAATAAATTACCTATTTAAATTCTATACCGGCGAATGCTCCCGTACATGGAATGTTCAGTGAATATCAAGGTGGATTCCGAAAAAGTCGTTCGACAAAAGATCAGTCGTTTGTAATCGGGCAAATATTGGAGAAGAATACAACGTCGAATACAAGGAACACAACGTCGAACTGCACCAACTTTTCGTTGATTTCAAAGCAGCATACGGCAGTGTGATCAGAAAGAAACTGTGGAGAATGATGGCCGAGTTTGGCATCCCCGAAAAACTGATCGCCCTGACAAAAATGACGTTAGAAGGAGCTAACAGTCGTGTAAGGATTCGAAACAAACTGTCAGAATCGTTTGACATTGAGGAAGGACTACGCCAAGGAGATCCTCTCGCAACGCTGCTTTTCAATCTGATTCTTGAAGCAGCAGTGAGGGCCACCCAGACAGACACCAGCAGCACCATTTTCACCAAATCCAGTCAAATACGTGGTTTCGCAGACGACCTGGATATAATCGGCAAAAAATATGGAAGTTGTTAAAGAAACCTTTGTGTCCTTGGAGAGTAAAGGTTCCGACCTCTGGTTAAAGGTGAATGACACAAAAACGGAATGCATGATCATCACTCATTCGAACCGACCTCGCGAGAAGAATGTACAAATCAACGCACACACTTTCAAGGTGGTGAACGAATTTGTGTACCTGGGTCGTGGTGCATGACACAAAGAGAAGAACGACGTTACTCACGTTTGAAAGGAAATTCCTGCGTACAATATTCGGACCGATTCTGGATCCTAATAAAAACAGATGGCGCGGACGATACAACTTTGAGCTAAAACATCTTTATGGAGAGCCAGACATAGTCAGGATCATCAAACTGAATAGACTTCGGTGGCTTGGTCATGTGGAACGTATGGAGGAGAATCGTATCCCGAAGAAAATATTGAAAACCAAACCTGAAGGGAAGACGAGTGCAGGTCGACCAAAGGCCAGATGGTGCGATGCAGTCTTATCAAATCTTCAAACAATCGGTGTCACACGTTGGGAATCGGTAGCCGCGGATAGGTCCGGTTGGGAGAAGCATGTTGCAGAAGGCCAAGACCCTTAATGGGTTGTAGTGCCGGTAAAGTAAGTAAGTAAGTATTATTTAGTTCTTATGGCAAAATCTTTTACTTCATTTTTTTAAACATACATTTTGCTATCTGAGATATTATCAACCCGATTCGTCTCTTGTCACGCCATGTAGCATGTGGAAACTTTAATGTTACTTTAGAATAGGAGTGTGTTATGAAGATTCGAGAGATTCGACTATTTACCGGAAATTTATTGAATTCATTGATCCAAGTTATTTTTGTAGTGCATTTCGTCGTTGTAATCCATCTTCTTCTCGACATAATGAAAGAACTGAATTTAGAAATATTTGAAGTCAAGTTTATAAAATGGGAAAAAATGTAGTTAAATTGACAACACTGCAAACGATTCAATTCTGTAATGTTTCTGATCACTTTATATTGGATACGAAATTACTTAGCATAACTATTTGCAGTGTACATGTTACCTATTAAAGTGCTACACGAAAAAGTGGATCTGTCTGTAAGTCTCTTACAGTACTTTATTATTTAAGAACATCGAACCTATTCCACAAACAAGACTTATTATACACCAAAAAATTTCAACCTACTGCTATAAAGAGGAAAATAAAACATAAAATAATACACGAATGGTTTAGGCCTTTTAAAATAAGAAGACGGAAGACACATCCGGTATTATTGGTCTTTTATCGAAGCTTAAGCACCGTACTGAAAATGAGTTTTCAGCAGTAATGAATTTTTAATCGAACGGATGTTTGAGCACTAATGCCGATGTAACACAGATGCGATGGATGTTGGACTCTACCACCACACCACATTAGCCGAAATATGACCGCCGTTACACATAGTACATTTTAAGGGGATTAAATTTTAGAAATTTTTTTTTTTTGTTTAAGCGTACACTCAATGCAGTTAGTGGACATTTCGCCCGGAAATAATAATGAATATAAAACCTAATTCAAATTTTGTTTAAAATAGGTTGATTTCTTTAGCGTCTATTGAAATTTTTACAATGTGAATCCGACCGAGGAAATAATCAATGAAATAGAACTTTATGTCAGTTGTGTTATGAGATAACCACTTTTAGTTAGTTTTTGCGAGCGTTTGACTGTACTTTGAGTGCATTTATCGTCACAATGTAATAGAAAAAAATGCAAATCGACAGAGGTGCTCGCTCCTATTTACGGCTTATATCAAGAAAGAAAATTATTTTCAGTGCAACATAGTCAAAGTCAACAAAATTTGTGTCGAAGTTTGCTTTGAAACTGAAGCTCATTTATCAGTTGGTTCACGTATGCAAGCAGACTGATTATATGTGCTTGTACTGGTGTAATAGCCACAACGCCAGCAGTGATAAAAACGCATATAAGCACTTGTAAGCAGTGCAACTTATAACTGAAAGGCGTGGGTTGTTATACTTCTAAGATTAGTGAGTCACACCATTTCATTACTGGTTCCTAAAATGTTTGTTCTGGCAGTTTAGTTTCTCAGCTTTAGGAATGCATAATCCCAATGCTCAGTCCGTTTGCATCAAAGTTAATCGGGTGTGAAAGTTGAAAGAAATTTAAAAATGAAATTGTAGTTGTTAGGTCTGAACGACAGTCCCTCCAATAAATTTTTAATTTTTAATAAACTTTTTTCTCCAAATTTTGAGTCAAAATGTAATTATGAGAGTGAAATTTTTATCAATTTTTTTACGTTTTCAAATCAACTGGCAGCAGTACATAAATTTTCTGTTTTTGTTCCACTAAGAAGGTATATATGCTGAAACAACAGCAGTACATTTGTTATTTTAAGATGTACGCACATTATTAAATTGAAATTGCATTGGAGCAAATAATAAATTTATTTCTCGTTTAGGGGGGTTTTCAGTTGTTTTTTTACAAATTGAACAAATGCTTCATGAGGTAATTTCGTAATAAAATAATATTTTGATTTAATTTAAAATGATGAGAGTTTAGGACTCGTTTTTTTGGAAATGAATTCTTTTGCTCTGAAAATGTGTCGACATAACAAGGAGATGCATAGACTATCAAGGTAGTATAAGACTAGCAGTCTGAATAATCTAATATCCAGGTAAACACATCAGTGCACTGCACAGCTTATATTTTACTGGGATATGCTTTTCTACATTTTATTTAGTACAACGACCCAGACCACCAGATTTAAAATGTGTAGAAAATTTAATCCACATATGTTATGGGATGTGTATACGATCTGTGTAGTACATTCAGATTCCATTGGGACATTAATCACAAGTCACTGTTTGTTATTCATTATATACAATAGTATAGTAGTTTGTATAAATATGCCCGGAATACGCAACATAAATTTTTTTGCGCAACGAGGCGAAGCTGAGAAATCGCCGAAGGATTACGTGTTGTCACGCGTTTCATTTTTCAAGTAAAATAATTACCGAGCTTTAAAAGATTCCAATTAGAATTTGCTTCGATGAAATGTAATCAGTTTTTTTTTGTATAAATGTCAATAGCAAACTTCATTTTCATAGTCTTCATTTTTGTATTCAAGTAAACAAAGCAAAAATTTAAAAAAAAATCAATTTTGTAAGTGGAAATCAAACCTTAGTTTCCGAAAAGCATTTCGCTATTAATACAAAAGAGTATTGTACAATACATCAAGTCAAGAATCCCGGTATTTTTTTTTAAATTGAAATATTCTTTGCTCGTTTATCATTTTTTTTTCTCTTCTCATTTCTTAGTTAACGGCTCTCCAACTACGCATTTTGTAGAGGTAATAAACAAAGTTCGTAACAATTCATCCCTTCACATTACAAGATAAAATCCTTTTTTTTTTCTCGAAAACCCACAAACAAGAATATTAAATGTAGTTAATTTTCGTATTTTGGTTTACTTTGTATCCTGCTTAGCAAAATGATAATCAGATACATATACTGTTTTTGTAAAAGTTAACCATTAAGGATGTAGAGAACAGTGTAAGCCGGATTTTGAAATGCTTTTATAACACCAAAAATATATATATGTGTGTTCGGTACATTTACTGCTATACGGTATTATAACCGTGCACTTACCAATTATTTATATACTTTCGCTTAAGGAAAAAATCCTTTGAAATTGTTTTACTTTGAAGTTCACTTAAAAGCCCTTTCTGGACGTGGTGAAAATTAACTTTTGTTTTAATCTTTGATCTAGATTACATAAATTCGGTTTTACCATAGCAGAGAAAGAGACAGACTAACTATTTAATAAAATCCGTATAAATATAGATAGTATATGTATAGACCATGAATCCATGGATATACATGTATGTTAAGATCTTAAACTTGTACAATGAATTGTTCGTTTCCCATTAAGTTTCTATTGTTTTCTTTGGTTGTCATGTGAAGGCATACAGGTGCTTTTTGTTCCTTTTTAGAAGTTTAATGTTATCCAAACAAAGACCCGAAGAGTTTTAGGTGGTAATAAGTTGAATTTAACTTAATTGTGATTTCGGCTAAATAGCTGAACTCTGATGTTCTATTATCATATCGGCTGGATGATACGGGATGAATTTCAATTAAGAGCTTTTAAATTAGCATCATTGAATGGTTATGTAGCACTTTGCAATATAATTCGCATATATTTAGCTGTATTTCAAGAGATGTGTATGGAATCCATACAATGGATGGCACAGGAACATACATATTGGTTGAAAATTCGCCGGTAATAATAGAACTCGAACGCACCCGAAAAAATATGAATTCAACAAAGGGTTATACAGCCTCAACGGAAGAAAACTATTACAAACGCTTTTCGATAATAAAATCTTCAATTGAAAATAAAGCAAACTTTGAATCCGTTTTGTGTTAATGCCGATCCCAGTGTGATACTGCCAATCATATTGGAATATTAGAAAAATAATATTTTTGGTGAAATAGAGCACCGAAAATAATGTCGGTGACAATAAGTCTTCTTATATATCTTTTTGGAATCGATGAAAAACATTGTCGAACCTGTAATCTTAGACGCACAGTTTTTCTAGTGAAATATCTAAAGACCTTATTTACCAATTCCACAGTGAAGTGAAGCAATTGATGGTAACACTACGTTCTTGCTTGGAAAATTTGGCTATAGTGTGATTCGAAATCACGAAGAAAAGAAAAGCTCCAGGAAGTCAAGATCATGATTATGATTCGTGCGTCATGATGAAATTAATCACCAAGCGAAAAAATAATTGGAAATTTTATATGCTATCCCTGCAAAAGGATTTTGATTTCGCTTGTTAATCACTCACAGCATAACCCTCTATCATTTTCCATAAAAATATCCCATGTTCACGACCTTTGCAAAATTAAGTTGTTCGGTCCAACCGTGGTGCGTTGATAACAGTATCGAGGTCAATAAAACAACCATACGTCACTGTTTACTGTTGTCACGTCCCGTGTTATTACATACTGATCGAAATCGAAAGAAATGCTTAGAGGGATTCTTTTGAATTTCGACTGACCGAAATCGGCGCTATTTTTTCCGGGACTTTTTTATATATGCCTAGTTAGGCCTTGGTGCCTAGGCCCCAAAACCAGTCTCAGATATTTTTGATCTTCCATACCTGGCTGGTTGTAAGTGGCCAAAAGTCGAAAAATGAGGTTTCGTAGTTCGGATTTCATTTCCGTAAGGTGGCGAGGACACGGGCGTGTATGGGTTCGTTGGAAAGCTGAGGTCAAGTACTCCTGGGGCAAATATTAACTTCATAAAATTTGCTGATAATCGGCCGAAAATATGACTTCCGGAAAATTTCTCAGAATCGATGGAACCTCCGTGAACTTTGATGAGAGCTGTGACCTCACTAATGCAATTATTTGATTAAATTATTACTTATTATGAATGTGGAAGGCCTCAGCTTTACAGCGATAAGCATTATTACTAGTTTGGCGGAGTGAAACACACAGTTTTCATCTGTTACGTAGTCACGTACCAAACTACTAAATATGGATATCGGTGTAAAGCTGAGGTCCTCCACATTCATAATAAGTAATAATTTAATCAAATAATTGCATTAGTGAGGTCACAGCTCTCATCAAAGTTCACGGAGGTTCCATCGATTCTGAGAAATTTTCCAGAAGTCATATTTTCGGCCGATTATCATCAAATTTTATGAAGTTAATATTTGCCCCAGGAGTACTTGACCTCAGCTTTCCAACGAACCCATACACGCCCGTGTCCTCGCCACCTTACGGAAATGAAATCCGAACTACGAAACCTCATTTTTCGACTTTTGGCCACTTACAACCAGCCAGGTATGGAAGATCAAAAATGTCTGAGACTGGTTTTGGGGCCTAGGCACCAAGGCCTAACTAGACATATATAAAAAAGTCCCGAAAAAAATAGCGCCGATTTCGGTCAGTCGAAATTCAAAAGAATCCCTCTTAAGCTTAAGGAGTATACGGTATGCGGCGCATGTAGCATTCTGAATTCAGCCTAGAACATTAAATTGCAAATGTTCACATTTAAAGTAGTACTTCTTTGGAGAGACATAGTATAGAATCATGAACAAAAGAATTTCTATATCGACTTGGAGTAGAATATTGCTGCAGCGGATAATTAAATGCTCTACGACAACGTTTCTCTATGTGAAACTTCATAGTCTAGTCGTAACTGACGATTTTGAAGTACTGTGTAAATAAGTTGATCACATTTTCCCGAATATTACTCTGATCAATGAACTTGCACAAAAACTACATTTGAGGGGATGACCGCAAATGAATTTTTAGTGGTAGCTTTTTTGTACTTCACACGTACCCCACGAAGAAGTGATAATAAATTTAATAAAAAAAAGTAGTCTGACCAAGTGTTTCTGATTGTTTGTCGTCTTTCAGTCAAAATTACAAACAGCAGCCTATATGTGCACACCAGACTATTTTACTCACTCTAAAAGAGAGCCGATACAGATTTGAAAGAGTAGGTGACGGTAGAATTGATACGCGATCCTGATTTTGTGAAAAATATTTGTTGGAGGTCAGCTGTCAGAGTTACATGTGCTGAACAATATTTAATTCACCGCCCATTTGATTTAATAGTTTGTACAGTTTTTACACAAGTTCTAACTTTTCTAGAAACAATTTCGTTTACAATTTCAATTATTTTTTTTTCGTTTTCATATTTTTCAAGCAAGTTTTTTTCTAAGATTTATTATACAATTTACGTTTGTCAATTGTGTTCGAATAATATTTGTTTCCTTCGAATCGAAAAGTTGCTGTGTTAAGAATTTATTTGTTTAGCGTAACGTTTTTCTTGTGCCACATTAAAAATGTCCGTGATTTCATCTGCCACGTCACTAACATCATCGGCCAATTCCGATCAAGGTGAATTCGGCCTTACAATTTCAAAGCGTTAACACAAACAATTTGATCATTTTCTTTCGATCAAACAGAACCGATTGAAATTACGACCCCAAGATCGACAGGAACATTTGCTCGGAATATCGCCAAAAAATTCAAACCAACCGCACATTGTTGTCATATCTGCCGGTGTAACTTTAAATTAGCCGATGATCGTAATAATCATTTCAAAGTTCATCGATCCAAAATTATACTTCGAATGTCGCATTTCACTGAGAGGTAAGCAAACGTAAAAAAGAATCGAATGAAAAAATGGACGCAACACAATTTGTATCAATTTACAGTGCTTATACAAAAGCACTATCCATCCATTGCAAGCTGGCTACACCAAACGACGAGTCATCGGACTTGATGGTCGCTATAACAAACACTTCCCAGCAGACAGACTTGAAAATTGGTCATATTTATTTCTCCACTGGCAGTTTTGTTAACTACTGGAAAAACGATATTTTACCGTTCGTGTTGCCTAGAGGTAAGTTGGTACTGGTGGTACAAACCTAAAATTGCTGATGTTATAATCCGACCGGTAAATACATTTTCAATACGTAATTACCAGTGACTATTTTTGGGAAAACACTTTACCTTATTTCCCAACTTTTCTCACTTTTTGTTAGGTTTTCCCGCATTTTCCATACTTTCCCGAATTTTCACAAAGTTTTTTTTTTGAAAACTTTGGAAAATTCGATATTTGAAAAATATTGGAAAATGTTTTCTCAAAAAATAGTCCCTGAACGTCACACGATGAAGTGAGATCTTACACGTATTTTCGATAGATTTGACGCAGCAAAAGTGCATAAAGAATAGTCAAATCTATTTTGACAGAAAATATGGGCCAAACACAATCACACACACACCACATTCCTTCGCAAAATATGATGAAGAGCACCTATTTAACGTATTTTGTGAATAACTCCATCATACTGTATTTCTATTCTTACTTTTTTACTCAGCGATAATTTATCAGACTCAATGTTACAACTTTACAACTTGGACCTGGTCCATAAACAAATTACTTGTGAACTTAATCCGCTTCCGTTTTACTTCAGATAACATTATCTGCATTGAAGTTCCCGAATCATTCATCCATCAAATTGAACTGAACAACATGATAATCATTTATCAATCTGATGGTCTAGAATTTGTTGAAATACACAGTTTTAAGGTAGGCACCGGTTGGTAAAAGATACTGAGGGATTCTTTTGAATTTCGACTGACCGAAATCGGCGCTATTTTTTCCGGGACTTTTTTATATATGCCTAGTTAGGCCTTGGTGCCTAGGCCCCAAAACCAGTCTCAGATAATTTTGATCTTCCATACCTGGCTGTTGGTCAATGGTGCTAGGTCGAAAAATGGGGTTTCGTAGTCCGGATTTCATTTACCTAAGGGGACAAGGACACGGTCGTGTATGGGTTCGTTGGAAAGCTGAGATGAAGTACTCCCGGGGCAAAAATTAACTTCAAAAAATTCATAATAAGTTATAATTTAACCAAATAATTGCATTAGTGATGTCCCAGCCCTCGTCAAAGTTCACCCGGATTCCGTCGTATTTGAGAAATTTTCCGGATGTCATATTTTCGGCCGTTTATCACCAAATTTTTTGAAGTTAATATTTGCCCCGGGAGTACTTCATCTCAGCTTTCCAACGAACCCATACACGACCGTGTCCTTGTCCCCTTAGGTAAATGAAATCCGGACTACGAAACCCCATTTTTCGACTTAGCACCATTGACCAACAGCCAGGTATGGATGATCAAAATTATCTGAGACTGGTTTTGGGGCCTAGGGACCAAGGCCTAACTAGGCATATATAAAAAAGTCCCGGAAAAAATAGCGCCGATTTCGGTCAGTCGAAATTCAAAAGAATCCCTCACTAGCAGGCAAAATGTAATTATTTTTTCGATCAGGTGCTCACCGATAAACCAACTATTTGTCGCATTTACGAGCACAATGAACCAATGTTTATACCGAAGGAGCCAAAGGTGCCAGAAGGAACTTTGTAATGATTAAATAAATTTTCTTAAAATTACATTTTCAACCGGATTCCTATTCGCTCCATTCTAGGAAAATGTTTTTGTATCCAATCCAAAACTATTTTGTGCCCAAAAATATTAAAGAGTTGGTCAAAAAACGGTTCAAGTGTACGGTAGAGATGTCCGATGATGAGCGAATATTATATCAACAATTGCGGTAAAAAATTGTTCTAATTGACTGATAAAAGTGGATAATCGAATTGTGTTTATCCGTTTCCTTACAGTGAGTTGAAACACATCGAGGATGCGCTCCGATTAAATCCAGCGAATTATGCGGATGTGTTATCACTCCTGATATACATTGAGGATTTTACGGCACAAAAAGAGATGTACAAGTATGATCTCTTCGTTAAAAATATATATGAGGCAATCCATGCGGTTGGTGGCAATATTTTTAAATACAAGGTACGTGGTCAATTGATACTTCGATAACTATAAAGACAAAAGAAGGACAACCATTTATGATTGCAAATATTTTTGATTTTGTCTACGCCACTCACAAACTTATTAATAGGCTCCGTGATTAATTGACATGGCCTCTTCACCTTGTGAAAAAGAGGTCCACACAGTCCAATATCTGTCTAATCGTCTGTTGCCTTCCTATTTACTCGAAAAAACCGATGGTGGTACAGTGTATTAGATCGGGTTCAGTACCCTGAGTTGGCACATACATCAGTTTATCCCCATTGGTCTTGTTATCCGCAACAGCCGCTCTAAACAAAAAATTTAAAAATTGTCGAAATCGGGATATGAGAGCAAACTGAGAGTTCAAAAAGCAACTCAATTGGCCTCCATTATCTAACGCTTTAACAATCTCCTGTCGACTAATTTTATGCTCTGAGCGCGAAGCCCTATCGATCGTACTGGTGCCACCATCAGTAAACATTACAAAAATATTTAAATTGTTAGCTGCAAGTGACTGCATCATAAAACGAACAACATTTCCAGGTCTACAATTTGGCCAAAAAATTGCCATTTTTGATGGAAAACGATCGAATTTGGATAAGCCCATGCAAATTCAAGTCAAAAGCTGAACGTGTCTATGGGAATGTAATCGCTGTACACTCGGACGCATTCTATTTTCGATTGGAACGCAATGATTACTTTTTCAAGTTTGGCAATTCGAAACTCACATTTCGACTCCATTTCCTTGCGAATCGTTTGACTTATCAAATGGAACAACATGCCGTCGAACGAGTAAAAGTCAACAATCTGAGCGACTTCATGTTCCCATCTTCACCACAACTGTTGCAGCTCGGGAGCCAAAACTCGTAAGTCTGTGATATATGTCTTATAAAGATCCAAACGTTTTGGTGGACAAAGTCTTAACCAGTTCTTATAAGAATGTTCAGCTACTCTGTTCCCGTTCTCTCTTATTTCCTCCTTATCTCAAACGCGCCGCATTTTTGCAGTTTGGTCTATTTCAACAACGACATTCGTAGTAATATGGAGCAAATGCAAGCAGTCGAAAATATAACACATGGTACCGCCTATCCTGCACCGTATTTAATCTTTGGACCACCCGGTAAGTTCCGATATAAAAAATTGCATCCACGCACTCCATTGTTCATTCGGATTGCACATTAGGTACTGGCAAAACGAAAACCATTGTGGAGGCCATTCTACAAATCTGGAAGACTCAACCTAACAGCCGAATTTTAGTGTGCGCTTCCTCGAATTCAGCTTGTGATGAAATCGCACAGCGTCTTTTGAAGTTCATTCCTAGTCAGGACAGAGACGTCGATGCATTCAATTTATTTCGACTGTATGCGACGTCACTCAACAAGGACAGTCCCGATCAATCGATTCTGGATACATCGAATTTCTTTGACAGATTTTACCCACCCTTGCCAACATTATATCAATATCGGATCGTAGTTGGTACACTCGGTGTTGCTGGCAGATTAAGTATGAAGTTCTGTTTGCCTGTTTGCACAATTCAATTCATTTGCTTTCATTTTCAGCTCAAGCTCGAATTAGCACGAATCACTTTACACATTTGTTCATCGATGAGTGCGGATCGGCAACAGAAACGGCCTCGTTGATTCCGATTGCCGGTGAGTTTAGTATTCCCATTTTTAATCTCGTATCATGGGCTACTATGTCCAGGGCCAGCCAAATACAGGTTCGTTCATGCAGTCATCAATTTACAAATTTGCAGGTATTTGCAGTTCGATGGGACAACTCAATGCACACATAATTATGTCTGGCGATCCAATGCAGTTAGGCCCAGTATTGTCATCAAAAACAGCCGAAACGTTAGGACTCGGTAGGACTTGATACCATTTTATTGACTCAATCGGCGCCAATTAATCGCAAACTTTTAAGGTCGATCGATGATTGAACGACTGATGGATATGGATATATACAAGAGAGACCCGGTAACGAACAGATACAATCCGAAGGTGCTAACGAAATTGATTCAAAATTATCGATCACATCCGTCTATCATTCAAATCTCGAACCAAATGTTTTACGATAACGAATTGATCCCATGCGCGAAAAAAGGTAAAAATCTCTGACTTTGGGTTTGTCGTTTCGCGGGAGTTTAATTGGGCTACTTATACAGAAATAACGGATGTATGTCTGAACTGGAAACTGTTGCCAGCGAACAATTTTCCGATGATTTTTGAGGTTGCTGCTGGCGAAGCTGAACAAGAAACTAATTGTACAAGGTTTGTTCGCTAGTTACATTATACCCAATTAAACTTCTTTAGTTTGCTTTGCATGTTCGACCGTTGTCTGTTTTCGTATTTTTTATTTTTATTTTTAAATTGATGCGTATTGTGTACCCAATGCCACAAATCTTTTTCTCATAAGACTCATAGCATCATGTAAATATTGTGATGTTGTATCTAAGATAAAAGTTTACCGAGTTGACGTGGATTAACCATTAAAAAATTTCCAATCATTTTCTTTTCCCCAGCTGGTACAACAAAGTTGAACAGAGTCGCGTCATGTTCTATTTAGACGAACTGCTTAATAATGGAGTAAATGGACTAAAGTTCAGCCAGGCCGATGTTGGTGTCATTTCGCCATACAAGAAGCAGGTGTGATATGAAGGAATCGGTTTGTCGATTGTCGATTCTAAAATTGAAATTTCTTTCCAGTGTACACAGATCGAAGACGCTTGTCGTCGGAAAGGTTGGCGCGATATTATGATTTCGTCAGTTGAACAATTTCAAGGAAAAGAGAAGAAAATCATTATTGTCTCGACGGTACGATCGCAGTCGGACAATATTGGATTTTTGAATAATTTTCGGGTGAGTTTTTCAATAATTTCTTGCACCGTGCATTCCCAATCAATGATTTTCGTTCCATCAGCGACTGAATGTGTTATTGAGTAGAGCTCAGGCATTACTGATTATCATCGGCGATGCGCAAACATTACGAACGGATGCAAATTGGAGCAAGGTCATCGAAATATTCGAACAAAATAACGCAATTATTTCATGTAACGGCAAGTCCTCACAACAGCGAACCGATTATATTTATCAGCAACGCAATATGCAGTGATTGTTTTTTGAGTGTTTAGCTTCGATTCCAATCAATTTTCTTTTTTGTTAATATTTTTTTCGCTTTATATTTTTGTATTTGAATTTTGTTGCTTTATTTGTACAATCACACCCCCTACGACTTAGACAATAAGCTGACTTGTAACAGAAATTGCGAGCAGTTTAGGTAATAAATTTTTTTTTAAATAGTTTCGTCTTGGTATTTTTACTGTCCTCACTTACTACGACCTTTTATTGAGATGTTGGAATCATATTTGGTACAGACCGTCACTTAAATGTTAAACATGCTGACTGCCAACCAAATAGCAAATATTTCGATGATTCCGTACATGATTTGCTTCGCGCCATGAATTTCATAGGTTTTATAAGAAAACGAGAAAATAACTGGCACATTTTGCTAGGAGAGAGATTTTATTTCATTTCCATTTAGACAATCTTTCTACATTTCCAATACAATCCAACGCATCCAACAACAGGTTGTTCGACTGACGTACACATATCTAAGTGCGTCTGTTTGCTGTACATTCACCAATAAGATTGATTTTTTTCTGGCTGCGCCACTATTATGAGCAGTCTTTTTTGTCGCCAATTAACTAAATTCACCAATAATAGTAATTAATGCAATCGAGGTGCAAAGTACTTTATTAGGCTCTAGATGTGTTATTATGACACAAGACCGCCGACAGTGTGTCATAATACACATCGTGAGCCTAATAGAGTTCTTTGCATCGAGTTGCACGCTGAACTTCCCGATTTTGAATAAAAAAATTATTTTTTTTGTAGCGAATCTCAAAAGTTTCCCGGGAGCAATGCTACCGTGCTATTTTGTATATATTATGATGCTGAGTGGCATAAAAGGTTTAGCTGTTGAATCTTTTGCGTGTAAACTTGTATTCGCTATTACTGAGTCTCTCACCATGTCATTCATTGCCAAATTCAAGTCTATCTTTCACGGTAGTAATGATGGTTTTGGAACGACTTACAATACGAATTATTATTATTTTCAATGCTTTCATGTCGTTCATGAAATGAATTATATCGTCAATCGAGAACTCACCAAATAATTCTGCTTCTTCTAGCAATGGCAAAATATTCATCAGTCTAGGTGCAAACTTACCGACCCATGCACATTAATTATTCTCAATTTTAGGATAGTTGGATGCCTCAATATGTAATCGAAAAATGGTTCGAGTAGCAGGATAAGGAATTCTACATTGGGTTACAGTCTTCAAATGAAATTGTGTGGTAATTTCAGCTGTAGTCGATATTCTCCACGTCATTGAATTCAACTTTAATTCTTGTAAATTTGGGAACGAAGGGAACGAGAACATGTTTGGAAATAAGGTGTCGTACGGAACGACCAAATTTCGCAATTGTAGCATTGATCGTAGAAGCGATGCGTCCCATTCTTCCCAGTCCTACTCGGTTATAATTTCCAAATGCTCAAGGTTAACGTTTTTGCAATCAGACGATTGAACACAAACAGTATGAATGCTTGGAAATGGCTGACAAAGCGATTCAATGATCCATCTTTCAAATCTACTCCTAGAAATGTGAAATCGGTCAACGACTCAACACAGTACTCATTCACATAGAACATCAGACGTTCAAAGTTAATGTCCGACAGTGTCAGTGTCATATCGTCTATTAACATGTGTAGCAATTCAATTTCCATTCGATGTACCAAATACCCGAAACAGCATAATTTTCAAGTTTCCGGTTGCAAGGCAAGAACAGCCAAAAAACCAAATGTGAAGCCGATGAGAAGTGAAACCGTTAATTCTCACAACTGCCTTTCCATATTGCAAAGAAAATGTCAGATCAAAACGCCTATATCTGGAACAGTTGCAGACATTTACTTACAGAAATTGGAGAAACACATCATTCCGAAACACAGCAAGATCATATTCTGGAAGAGATACGTAGATGATGTTTTTGCAATAATCGAAGGCGATGTTACAGATGCAAATAATATAAAAGACCAGCTCAACTTATACCACCCACAAATTCAATTTACAATGGAAACGGAACAAAATAACGAAATCGCTTTCCTAGACATCCTAATAAAACGAACGGAAGAAGGACAAATTGAAACGAAAGTCTACAGAAAAAACACACACACGGACAGATATTTAAATTTTAATTCCTTCCACCATAAATCACAAAAGATTTCGGTCATAGACGCATTGGTTTACCGTGCTTTCAAAATCTGCAGTCAAAATTACCTTCAAAACGAATTAGACCATATTAAGCGAACCCTACAAGAAAACGCATTTCCAATTGAATTCATTAATAGAAGAATTGAAAGAATGAGACTAAAATTCGGAAACCCGAATGAAGCCTTGAACAGAACATCAAATGTCATAACCGAAATCGTAAATCCACTCAACAATAATTTATTACAAAATCCACCAAATGAGAACAACACAATAACGTTATCCCAAGATCAACAAGAAGACAAAGAAAATGACGAATACTGGGTTCCATTACCATATATAGGTAACATATCAAACAAAATCGGAAGTTATTTACGCCGTAAACTGAAGTGGAAGATAACTTTTACCCCAGGCATAAAAGTCTTAAATATGCTCCGAAGTCTGAAAGATAAAGAAAATGAAAATCAAGCAGGAATTTACTCGATTCCATGTGGTACCTGCGACCAAGTATAATTAGGTGAAAGCATGAGATTTGAAGAGAGAAAAGACGATCACGAAGGCAACGTAAGAAGACGAGAATATAAAAAATCAGCCATTGCAAGACATGTTATAAGAAATAAGCAACACAAGATCAATTGGAACGAAGGAAAAATATTAATCAAAGAAAAAGATTTTAACTTAAGAAAGGTCAAAGAAGGTCTCGCTATACAACAAAGCCAAACACCATTAATGAACACTGACAAAGGTTTGGTTTTGAGCAATGCATGGACTCCAATAATCCCGAACGTTTATGATTTCGCTAAGTAAACATATCAAAATTCATTGTAACCATTTCATAAGTAGGCCCGTCTCATTTAGTTTTCATCCCTGATGAAGCTCACTGATTGTGAGCGAAAGCTCGGAAAATAAAAACTTTACAAAAATCTAAACCACGTATTCCAATTAATAAAAAATCAATGTCAGATCAGCGACAATTTTCAACTTTTTGCTTGTGTCGGCTACATTCAATAAATCAGGCACAGGCAAGTAACGGAAAATGTTTTCCAGACAATCAATGCAGAGATTTTCCAGCGTCATATCTTCATATCGTTCTGGTCGTGATGTCATTTTGTTACCAAAGCTGTATATTCAAATCGAAAGTGAAGAAATAGTACATTAACATCGACAGGAATTTTGGTTTAAGCATTTACGGACGGCAAGATCATGAAGTAATCTATTAGTTCATTTGATGGAAGTTTTGCAGCAGACCTTTACTTCATTAGCTTCTATATGCCCCAAGTTTATTGGCTCATCTAGAGATGTGCGGGCCGCCCGAAATTCATCTACCCGACCCGGCCCAGCATATATATAAATATGGCATAGCCGTTCATAAAAGGTTTTTTTTATACAATTAGAGACTTTACACCCTTCACACTTACGAAAAATAAAATTATTTGAATTGGTTGCCTTCGTTTCTGAACTAATAAACGTAAACAACACAGAGTGGATGAAGAATACGATCGTTCTCTACACACGATAAAAATGTCTACCACTCATCAGAAGAATATGGTTGGCATAACACTGAAGGACATATATTTTAGAGAGAAGAGAACAGATGGCATTCGTTACCGTATACCGTTACGGTTTTAATGGTATGTACGTCACTGTTTGTAAATATTTGTTTTGGTAAGTTTGAGCGTGCCACACACGTGCCAAAACAAGCATTTACACACAGTGACGTATCACATTTTACATGCTAGTGAGTGGTAAGTCACAAACAGTGACGTAAAGTACACTTTACCGCCCGCTGGGATGTAATAAATATTATGCACGTATGAAAAGGCGGTCGAGGCTTGCCGAGACGGCTTGTCATACGTGCATATTCTTTTTTATCGCATAAGCGAAAACGAGACAACAAGATATGCGAATGACACTTTGACAATTTACAGAAGTATAATGTTTGTTTATATATCCTAGGTGAATAATTTTTTCGGGGAATCACACCGCGTATGCGATAATAAATATTATGTACTTATGACAAAGCGGTCGAGGCTTGCCGAGACGGCTTGTCATACGTGCATATTCTTTTTTATCGCATAAGCGAAAACGAGACAACAAGATATGCGAATCACACCGCGTATGCGATAATATATATTATGCACCTGTTGCCAAGATTGATATTTTGACGTGTAGGACATTATTGCCCTAGCCGAAGGCGTGGGTCATAATGTCTACACGTCAAAATAACAGTCTGGCAATAGGTGCATATCATATTTTATCTGTCGAGAACAGATATATCGAGATAAACAAAAACTCCCTAGAGGGATAAGCTCGAGATTATCGTTCTAGACAGATAAAAAAAATTAAGCGCATCTAAGTTGATCATATACTTGGTGGCATTATAAAAATTTTGTGGCGCATACTTTATTTGCTAGACGAAGTCGTTTACATTGCAATATACACATTCTAGCTGAAATGCTAGAATGGATTTGAATGTGGATAGTCAGGGGATTCAGCAATTTCGAAAATCGTGTGTACTTTATTGCACGACTCCTAGGCAATTACTTTCATAGTTGTTTGTATGTGTGTGTTAGAGAGAGATATACGAGCTTTGCAATGAGAAAATAGGCTGGCACTATGTCGGTATGAAATAGTATGTTACAACCTAATGCTTAGTTTCCTCTTACCAAAAAAAGTACTCCGTGTGAGAGACAAAATTGAATTTTTTCAATTTTTCTTTGTTTATTTGACAGTTTGCTCTCTCACGGCGCTCTAACGGCTCTCTCACGGCGTACTTTTTTTAAGTGGAATGGGCACTTAAGAGTAATTATACCCAGAGAGGAAATTCGTATGACGAAATGTGGTTTCAACATTATTTTGTATAAGATACACACTTCATATAATTCTAACCATCACATATATGCTTTGACGCTTTTGATAGTACAATTTGCCCTCTTAATTAAGTGGGCAATCACATACCAATAAACATTTCGCATATTTTTTTCAATAATTTACAGAAAAATACTATAATGAAAAAACTTCGTTTGTGGCATTGTATTCAAAATACTGGTTGCGTTTCCTCATTGTAACGCGATATATATCCGTTCTTTTAAATATTTACTGCTCCTTGGATCGCTTGTCATTTCGTTCAGCATAGAACCAAGTTTTTCAATCGATTCCTTGCCTTCTTTACACCAAGGCCCCATCGTTTCTATATCAATGGCCACGAAATGATAATTTGGACTTGATATTTGACGAGTAAAGTGTGTCGGTGCATGTCGCATCGCATAATAATGATTTGCCTTTGATGATTACCATGATGGTTACAAACCTTGGTCAAGTAAGGGACTCGTAATTGCACACGTTTGAATGTGTGCGTGAGGATATATGAGTGTGAATGTTTGTGGAACGAGTGGAACAAGGTTTGGAATCTTTTAGAAGTTTGCTTATCCGGACCAGATGCCAACAAACACAAAATGATATTCCTAGCGCTAGCGAATATTCGAATTATGAGACAAACGTTTGTTTTATGAGTGGGTGTCCGTTAGAAGACATGACCATTGACCATCACAACAAACATTTATTATTGTACTCAAAGGCT
The DNA here is from genome assembly GCF_014529535.1 of Bradysia coprophila. Lineage (NCBI taxonomy): Eukaryota > Metazoa > Arthropoda > Insecta > Diptera > Sciaridae > Bradysia > Bradysia coprophila. Next base: position 3,390,135 of record NW_023503313.1, on the reverse strand, counting down.
AAACTTCTTACGGTGGGGCTGAAAATTGTTTTTTCTACATGTTCTTGTACATGCGATTTCTTGGCTGAAAGTTATTTCTGGTACAAAATCAAAATTTTTCTGTTCTGACACGAAACATTCAGCTGGGGAAATTTTCAAAAAAGTGATAAAAATGACGTGACTGAAAAAGAGGGAACAACACTTCATGTCTGTCCGAGTAAAATGAGTTCATGGTGACTGTGAACCGTTTCGTTTTGGTATTATTTTGATGAGACGTGCAATGGACAAATCCATGTAATTTGGGCATTGGTGATGTAGGAATCAGGGACTAAAGTAAGGAAAAAGTATGTAGGCAATTGGCGACAGTGCCCCTCAAAGTGGCGACACTGCCGTCGACATTTACCACTACAAAAATTTCACTGTATCATATGGTGAAACGGATTTTCTAACTAAGGAGAATATTTACACCATGCAATTAATGCTTCGACTGAACTCAATAATTTTAACCAATAAATTACCAACAAAATTTGCGTCACAAATGACAATTGTTGAGGAACAGCACGATTTTCAAGAAAATTTTAGGATAAAATAAAATAACTTTAAAGACGAAAACCGAATCATTCGTTAAATTTGTTAAGTTCAGACGCAGAATGCGACACCATTAGCGGTCATGAGTTCGAAAGTTTGAATTACAACGCCAAAATTCTAACTTCAAGTTTGCAGACTTATCTAGATATTTCCCGGCCAGTTTTTCCCGCAGCACAGAAAGAAACGACGTCACCAGAAGGTAGGTTTAACTAGGTAAAGGAAACCGGAAGGCTTTTGGCAATACCGGTTTTCGGTAATACCGGACACTGTAATACCGGTATTACCGGTTTTTCATTGAATTTCTCTCCATAAATCTCAAATACAATCGAAGAATTAATGTGTAGGATCATTTCAGACTGGTTTTAATGCAGATCACTATTTTGAATACTTCGTTCAGTTTGAAAAATTACTTCCATTAGGACACCTTTAAATACAGTCATGGAGTAGAACCGTACTTTCATTCTATTATACTTTCGTGTTGTTTAAATTCTCAAATTTAAGATCTGTGGATTTAATCTGCAGAAGTGTTTACAAAATTTATAGACATTCAATGAAATCAAAACATCTCTACACAAATTGATATTGGGTCTGAGTCCTCATTTGTCTCATGTAATTTTCAGTAAAAAAGGGCTTCATCTTACACAATTCCATTTCGTATCGCTGGTCTAGAGACACCTGGTTTAAGTAAGATCAATGTTTTCTACTTTTCCAAAAGTCCATAATCGCTTACATTCCGCAGCTAATTTTTGTATCATCGAAAGTAAGTTTTAAAAAAAATTTAGCTCGCTCCGCTCGCAATTTCTTTTCTTTCAGGAAAAATTCTGAAATCTCTCAATCTTAAAAATTTGAAATTAAAAAAAATTCGTTGTCAAATCTTAAAACCAGTGATTCCAGTTAAGGAACATAATTAAAATAAAGTCTGCGACTTTATTCGCCTAAGACGAGATCACTTATTTCAAGTTTTGTTTTAAAAATTAGATTTGGCCCCTTCAGAGCAAAAACATGGGACAAGATGTGGCTACACCGAAAAAAATTCTTATTTTAGTCCCTGGTAGGAATAGAACGGCTAAACTTTTGATTTTATTTTTCTAGCTTCTGTACTTCCCCGATAGCTAGCCGTTCGCCACATCACAACACCATTGAGTTTCCCAGTGTTTTACACTAACTTAAACCCTCACTTTATCGATCACGGACCCACTCTACCAACAATTCTGCCCATCTTAGAATTAAATCAAAAATTTCGATTACTTTCAACTAGGAAAAGAATTTTTAGAATCGGCTCAGATTATTCTTCAAACTGTGAATCGACAAAGAAAAATAACAAAATGTGAAGAAACGACAAAGAAAATAAAAAAGAGCCAAAGCTGCTGTTGTTCGATTATTTGTTGTTTCTTCACATTCTGCTGATTTTCTTTGTTGCTTCTTCACATTTTGTTGCGTATCTGTGGCGTTTTTTCACATTTTTGTTGATTTTTTTGTCGATTTGACTTTGTCGATTTTTCGCAGGAATGTCAGATTCATTCTCTCAAGGTATATTTGATGCGTAATTGCGTACCTCTTAGCGTATATATGTGAGAACTAATTGGAAATTAGAATATTGAAAAGTCTTATGAATTTTGGTAGGAATGATCCAATCAGTCCGTTCAACTTACGATCAGTTTTACAATCAACCTCCTTTACCCGACTTTAAAATTCAATTCGAAAAAAAAATTGCTCCGCTTTACTGCTCACAATGCACATTCAAGCGGATATTAGTCCTGCATTATATCATTGAATAGCGGCAATCTCGAAAACGTATAACCGAGTCAACACATTATTCACATCAAGAACTACGGCACATGAAAATGCATTCTCCCATCTAAACAACTATACGTTCGTTGGCCGAATCACAAAACAAAGACGTCATTTCTCAACGGAAATTAATTTAATGATTTCGTTAGCATATTTTGATCGGCAGAGCACAAACAATTTTTAGTAGGTTTTTGTGTCACCAACATTCCGCACTAGAACATTTTTCGAAGTTCATTTAACTGATATCCTCTTTGGACGCTTTCTCGTCATTGGCGTACTTGTATCGCATATAAACGACCTTCATTCGATCCCACACATTTTCGAACGAATCGAAAGCGGGTCGCACGTCCAAAATGGCAAATTTGAAATTATTATCAGGCATACCGCCATCATAATAATCAATTACATAACGAACGTCTTTCCCACATCGATCAACGATCCAATCATGACGGTCAAATGGCAGTTCGTAACTAGAAACGATTTCAAATGCTAAATTGTTCATGGACAAAAAGTATTCCGGTCTACAAACCCCATCCAGCTTCGTATCCTCGCCCTAGGACTGTATTGTGTTGCCTTTCCGCCGAAACTCTTCAATTTCGGATGGCCACATTCTCTTGCGTGCAAAGCTTCCCATTTCAGAACCTCTTGCCAAGCTTGTTCATTGTTGGCGTTGTGTATTTTGATTATATTATCCATGTCGTTCTGTTTCAAGTCGTCTTTCTTCCATTGCCATCCTAACAAAACGAATTCACATTGACAAATCACGTTACGTTCTCAAATCCAATGAAATTCTAGAACAGGTATGGCCGATCGGCGAATTCGTCTTAAACGCACTCACATTTTATGTCAAAATAATATGAAAATGAGTGCGTTTAAGTACGAAAATCAAATTTTTATGTCCTCCGGGCGGACTATAGACCTGCTCAAATCAGCGAACCGTACCTTTCCGGAGCATGGCATTCCAAAACATTTGTTGGCTGGGATATACCCAGAATTCAGTTGAACCATCTGGTGTGACCTTTGGTATATTTGAAATTTGACGTTCTGTGGGTAATGAGAAGGGTTGATCTGGCGCAGGCTGTTGATTCGGTGCTGGCATCTATCGAAATGGAAATTTTCGTTCAGCAGGTCAAAAATATCAAATCGAATATCGACTGGACAGTTCAGCACACTAACCATGTTCAGTGGATTGATGTCATTGTTTCCATACCCTACTGGACACTCGCCGCCGCTCGTCGGTGGTGGTTGTACTTTCTGGTGCATTGGGCATTCCGGTGGAGGAACGCCTTCCTTGTAGTTACCTTGGTGGTGATGGTGTTGAACGCCTTTCTCAGTTCCCACTGGATGTATCAAATTACCGGCTACAGCTTCGGCTGCCGTTACTGTGTTTCCCATTTTGTCTAGTGCGAAAATGTGGAGAGAGAAAAAACATTAACAGGTATCACTCACATGTTACATAATGCCAATAATTTTCGCAATTTTGCTTGTCCAGATTGTAAATTGACTTGAACTAAGCAACGTATGACATTGATTGTATCCACTCACCTGGGAATGTGGTTTTTAATTTATCAAATTGTCTTCGAACTGCTAATTTTCACGACAAAAAAGAATTCAATAAAGTATTGAATTTCACACGCAAATGTCAAAATGGTCAGAATCCATCTTCAGAACTGTCAGATTCTATGTGGTGTCACCTTTTGACGAACACATGAAACGATTCATTGCTAAGTTTTTTTTCGCGCAATTTTACGAAAAATGGTTCTTACTTCTACGCTTTGGCAATAGTTATTTACGTATCTGTTGTGGACGGTAAGTGAGTGCGACAAGCGAAAATGCCTAAAATAAACCGTCCACAACAGATGCGTATACAACTTTTCATGCTGAGGGCCTAATTTACGAGAAAAATTCCGTATAAACAACACTGAAGGTAATGCCCACCCTTAGTGGATCATTTCAAATACTTTGACGATACGTTCCGTACGTAAGTATGAATGGTAACATCGACATGGTATGAGTATGAAATTGATTTAATTGTTGGATCTTACAATTCCTCTGCTGTGATAGTTTCTAATTTCTTACCAATTACACTGTACCAACATTCGGGTTTTACTTTTTCGTTTCAACTTCAGCTACTCGTCTTATATACGTGTTTTCATTTTTTCTTTCTTGTAATGAGAGAAGCATGCCTACGCCTACATAGAGAAGTGTATATGAATATGAAGCCAACTAAACGACTGGGTGATAACACATCCCAGTATTCACTCTAGAATAGTTTGATTTTTGTGGCCAGAGCGAGTCCGAGGGTCGCAATTTCATTCGAGTTGAAATTTACTGTTTCTCCCAGAGAAACCCAACGTTTTTCATGAACACATAACACAATTTTATCATGGAAAATTGAGGGAAGAAAATAAGGTTGATCACACCGCACACATGATATAGTTATTTACGTATCTGTAATGGACGGTAAATTTGAACAAATTTCGCAAGTTGTAGCCCGAACGATGTGAGTATCTGTTCCAAGGGAGACAACGGTAGTTTTCATCGTTGCATTCAGTTAATGTTTAAGAACCTTTATGTAGAATGATGCAGTGTTAACATTTGAAAAATATTTCTTTTATACAGATTTGAGGGCAATGTTTGATGTTGCCCTCTAACTTCGCTCAATCACTCTCTCCGTTCTCTATACACAGTTGTCTGTCAGGAGCGAGGTTAGGAGCACAAAATTTTAATGATATTTTCACGCAAAACACACTCATAAAGTTATACCTATCAACTGTTGGTCGTTGTCTAATGCACGTTCATCTGAAACGGTGTAGTTGTATACTATAACTATATCTTCATTTATTGCATTGCGGTCAATATATCGACATTAAACACTGTTTTTCGGAGTAATAAACCAAACATTATTTCTCTCAATTATTCCATTGATATGACGTCATTATTATTTATCTAGGTAAATATATCCTACATTAATATATCGATAAGTTGATCGTTTCCGCAATACAATAAAACATTATAAGGTACCAGTGAATATACCACGCACTAATACTCTTCTGTATATTACAATTACACGTACACTCGTTACACTCGTGTTTGTGCAACATACAGAAGAGTATTAATTCTCGGCATTTTCACCGGTACCTTAATGTACTATTATGGATAACTAGAGTAAAATATCAGTTACATTTTTGCATTTATTTTTCGAACTTTTGGAACAATTTTGCATTAATAGAAATTATAGAGTTGCAAGTTTTTGTTTTGTTATGTGAGGCGTTCGTCAAACGAGACGAATGCGCGTGTAGTAATCGCATAACTGAAAATAAAAATTTGCAGACAAAAAAGGAAAAGTTAATTTGCTTGTAAGTGAACAGACACAAATTTCCGTGGAAATTGGCGATTAAGTGTCAATTTCCCTAGTCAATAGGGCGGCGCAACTTTACACCCATCGTACCTAGACTCACACGCATCACCGTGCGTAGAAAACTCTTGCATATCCGGCAAATATTTATAGAAACTATTCAATCCTTTACCATTAATCCCAACATCAATTTCATCCGTTTGTTCTTCCGGTTCTATAGTAGCGTTACATGCTCTCTGCATGCCCCATATAAGCGGGGACATTTTGCATACAAGCAATTTAATGCAATCTGTATTGCCATCTTTCTCTTCAAACATATCCACCAGCCTTTCCGGAAGGCTAGAGTTTCGCAACTCGTTCATCGTATTGGTTAGAATGGGCGATTTAATTTGAAGAAACCAATCGAGTGGTGATCCGTCGCTTAATTTACGCGCTGAAGGTGGTGGTGACTCGGTGGTGTCTTCTTTAGCAGTAAATTTGTCTGTGAATGACGCAACTAACGATCGGCCGATCTAAAGTTTGAAAAATATTTGCTTTTTATTTTGTTTTACTGTTGCAAAAAACGAATCGGAATTGACAATTACTGTTAGGTATGGAAGGACTTTTCACCAATCTTAAGTTTATTTGAACTTATATGAACACCATAATTGCGTTTTATTGAATACAGTAGCAGGACTTCAGGAATACACGACAAGCTAATGATAATCTAATCTAACGATGTCTTATAATATAATACGTAAAAGCATGCTAATGGAGTAAAAGATTTCAAATCAATATCTTGAAAATATTTAGATAAAATGAAGATCTAAAATTCTAACTGTGATAGGTTTACATTTTTGGTTCGATGCGCAATATAAAATTTTTATCGGTAAAGTGCACTTTACATCACTGCTTGTGACAGGTAAAATGCACTTACCGTCCACAAACATGTAAAATGTGGTACGTCTCCTTCGGCTCGTTCCGCAAACCTTACACATTTGCCTAAACAAATATTTACAAACAGTGACGTAACATACTATGCTGTTTATACGCGAATTGCAAAGCCTTCTTTATATCGAGGTTTAAAGTGCGTTTTTTAAGTGAGAAATATATATATAAATTTAAGCAGGGAACTCCCGTTGCGTAGATTTTTTAATACAGTAAAACCACTTCCGTATGAAAAAAATCTTTTTATTAGAAATTTACAACTCCGTTACATATTTACAATCAGTCTTTAACAAAAAATGTACACAAAATTTTTTATTTACATCAGAGAAAGGGTGCATTGAAGTATACATAAATCATTGTGTGGACGGTTTGAAATACATTGACCAGTCAAAATAACAATTTCTAAACTATTACGTAAGTTCTTTTTACAAAAATAAACTTTTTGCAACGCAAGTTAGACCAATATTCTACAGTTTTTGTGTCACGCAAAAAAATTACATAAATCGCGGCTTTGCTCACATAACTTATTTCGATTCGCCCACAATATGTTTTATATTTCCGTCTGTCTGTTGTTTAGTACAATTTTATTTACATTCATCCATTTTAAGCGACATGAAAATAAACCTATTTCATGCCCGCTAAATAAGTTCAAATGTTTACAAGACATCAACTGCTAATATCTTCCAAAAGTACTTCAAAATGCATTCTTATATAGGAAGAGACTTACGATTTAATTATTCTTCCTCAACTTGTTGAATTACATGTGGAAGTGTTTTTCGCAAATATTCAGCGTTATCGACACTGGAGAAAGAGCAATGTATCATTCATAAATTGCGTAACGCTATTTCAGTGCTGTCATCAAAAATAAATCTTATGTCGAGAAATATATGGCCTGTGAAGTTAACACTATCTGCTATCACACCAATATACTTTTCTATATGGGTGCTAAACATACTTCACAGAGAGCGTGTTTACCCCGTTTTTTAGGATTTAATTTTGATGGCAGCACTAACAAAGCGTTACGTAATTTATGAATGATCCCAAACCGTCGCGGGAATAGTAACTGTCGGTGGGGAGAAATAGTATATTTCATGCTTCGGGGTCGAAAATGAGGGGAATTTTTTATGTTTTTCCCAGATTTTCGACCCTTCGCAGGAAAAATTGCATACTTACCTGTATCAGACGATTGATTTAATGCACTTCAGCGTTGAAGTCTGACCAAAGGGAGAAGCTGCAACTCGCGAAATTACCTAAATCAATCTCCACGACACATGCGTAAATAACTGTAGCCCAAACGAAAGTTAGTAAAATCAATCGTCCGAAACAGGTTACGTATATACAACTTTACATGCAAAGAGTCGATTTTTTTTTATTTTCAGGGGCGAGAAAATTTCTGCAAAAACTTCGTTTTCGGCCCAGACAAATGAAAATGTAAACGCTTACCTGCTAGTCGCGGGATAACATTTTAGACTTGGAGAATTTTTTTCGGTGCTTTGGAAACGTTAGCCAGATTTACCTGAGTAATAAAATTCTTCTTACAACTAATTCCAGAAAAATGAAAAATCCAATCGTAACATAATATACGATTAAATACAACTAAATATAATATTGGTGACATACTTGGTAATGCATTAGGTTTTAATTGGCATAATATCATTTCACTAAGGAAAAACTGGGCACTATTTTTGGGATCCCATACTTTGTCAAGTTTTCCGATTTTTTCCCAAATTTTATTATTGAGAAAATATATGAAAAACGTTTTTCCAAAAATAGTCCCTGCGAAAAACTAAATAAAGTTTGTGCGAGATTAAACATCTATTTCTAATTTTCGAACATAATTCTACCAAATTTAGTAAAGTGACGATTTATCCAGAAATGTCTAGTAGTAGCTTGAAATACACAAAGCGAAAAAATTAAAATTATTCAGTTCGTTGGAGTGTAAGCTTAACAGGTTATTTACGTAAGGGAACGGGAATAGTAGATTACTATACCAGGGAAGTAATTTGGTATCTCGTATCACGATAATTAAAACTACCTCGGGCTTCGCTTACTCACTCTGGGGATTATATCCCTCGCCTTCGGCTCTGGTTACACACTTCCCCCTGTTAGTAAGCACATTTTCCCGCAAGTACGCTACATACTATTTCTCCACTTTTAAAAATATATTCGAAAAACACACGTTTTACGCTCGCAGGGGGTTTCATCAAAACCACATGCTATTTAACTGGGACTCATAATGCTGACACTAGTACTATTCGGCTTTAAGCTTTCGTGCAATCGATGAATGATAAATTCACCAATCATACCCCAATCCAATAAACTTTGATGTACATACGATTTAACAACGGTTATACCATTTCTTACCACTTGCGCTATAAAAATAATGCCATTAACTGCTAACGCTCCAATTTTCGCTGAGTCTAACCCAATTAATTGAAGAATATTGGATATCATCAATGTGTTGTGATTATTGTAATCGCCTGGATCATCTTGCCGATTTTGGTATTTATGTTGTTTTGATTTGTTGGAAAATGTATTCGCAACCATATCAGCAATCTCTGATGCATGGTCGATACCTTCAAATGGAAACGGTATAAAAATTGATTGGATGTATGACGGTAGCGAGACACTTTTTATAGATGGGTTGAATGACATCAATTTGAATTTACAAATAGAATTTTGCCATCAATATCTTTAGGACAAGAAAGTTTAATTAAATTGAAATTAAATGCGAGAAGGTAGGTCGTGAAGTTTCCATTACGTCAACTGATTATTATTACTTGGTATATAGGAGTGACATTATCAGAAACATTTTACTGTTCAAAGAGATTTGTGCTTATCTTTCACTCTATTTTTTGTATATATCGGAATTCGAAACTCTTTTGTGATCGACACGTTTGGGGAATTCACAAGAAAAATGCGACACAACGATTGAAACGTAAGTCACATGTCCTGTAATACTCTTTAGAATTTTTGCAATTTGTGTTGCACGTGAAAATACCAGAGGTGCATGTCTCGGCACTTATGTCGAGAGAACGAATTCACAAAATTTCACGATAAATGTGAAACGTGATCGCTGCCCGATTTTAAACCATGATAGCAAGAAGCCTAAGATGAACATTAAATATTAACATATGAGCCAGTTATGTTCCCAGCATGCCATTTTATATTCCATAACGTTAAGAACTCCACGGAATCCTATGGCCTTTAAAAAGATCCACTGTATCTCACCAAATATTTTTCCAGCGAACACAAGTCCATCCTGGATATTTTCACTTAAACTTTTTCGGTTCACAAATAAAGCTTCTTTCGGTTGAACTAAGCACAGGCATTGGAAACAAGCTAAGAAAATGACCGTTTTGCAATTCATATCGTGGGTGAATATATTCCAAGGTACACTTCAGAAAACTTGTCTTCACAACAGTACTGTGCGAGCGAACTAAAACACATAAACTTGAATCACAGATGGTTAAAGATGACAAACTAAAAATATTCGAAACCGAGTGTAAAATTGTAAATGGATGGCTGCATTGGTTGGCGTACCATTTTGTTATCGTGTTACATTACACATAAATTTGAATCAGTTGCCAGACTAATTGTGAAAATTACTTGATTTACTTAAGCGTATTTCGTCGGTATAACATGAGAGAGCAAGCACTGATGAAAAATTGTACCTTTTCTGTAAATAACAACAATTGCATGACTGATTCTTCCATTTGTTATGCTTGTCACTTCATATAAATGGCTTAACTGCATTTTTATTTCGATTTGACTAATTGTATTAAATTGAGATACGTTCTTGTGATCAAAGCAGAAAAAAGAAACGTGAAGCGTGAAGAGACCCGCACGGTACGAACAAATTACATTTTTGTCTCGTTTCTTTTCCATTGGAAGAACAATCGGTATAGCATGTCTCTCGGAAAATGTAGTTCAAGATTTCACATTCATAAATTCATTGGTGATGAAATGCGTGGGTCTATAAATCATTTCGGGCAAAGCGGACGAATATTTAAAGGTTTGCAAAGCAGCAAGTGTTGTTCAGATGCTCAGATGGTGTTGTTTTCACATCCATTTCCATTTACAATTGCTGAAGATTACGAATTGACCAGACCATGGACCCAATTAATTGTAATAGGTCTTCGAGTAAATTGTTTCAATTATCACTTCTGCCATCGGTGTAAATTTCTTATAAGCATAAATTTAGCAGTTGAGAGACCCCCATATGCAAAATACTACGTCACCAAATGTGACAAACTATTATGGGCTTAAAACAACAAATGATGGTAGCATAATGTTTCAATCTGTTATTATTACCGTGCCAAAATTACATAGTCCGTGGACCGATCAGAACGCAAAATACTGACGAAAAATTTTGAATTTCGGGCAAAAGTTAGTAAGTGACAAACATCTTAATCATAAACGTAACAATAAGCGCTGCAATACTCATTCTGTTCGGTGAAATTAAGCTTGAACCGTTTGGAGCAGTGGTAGTCGCAGGTTCCGCAGCAGTGGTCGTCGCAGGTAATTCTGTAGTTGTATCATCATCACCATCATCATCATTGAAGGTATGCTATTTCAAAGAAATAATTTCAGCATTAGTTCTAGCATCTGCGTCGTTTGATATCGTTGTTGAATTGTACAAAGTCGTAAGCACAATTTATACCACTCTAAAATCAATCAATCACTTACTCGGTGTGCTGTAGATTTTTCTGGTTTTTTGACTCGATTTTGGTTTGCTGAGGTTTTCGTTGTTACTGTTTTCACTGTTGGATCCATTTCTGCGTCCAGCATTGGAGTATTTTGTGTTGATATGTCACTAGATACATCTGGTGGAGTCTCATCTGATGTTGATGTGTCTGACGTTGGTTGATCCGATGGTGATGTGTCTGTTGCTGATGGGCCTGAAGTCGAGGTGTCCGGTGCTGATGATGAGTCTGACATTGATGGATCTGTTGCTGACGGTGTTGCTGACGGCTCTGATGCCGATGGGTCAGCCGTTGATGCGTCTAATGCAGATGGGTCTGAGGTCATTTTTTCCTCATCTTTTGCGGCTTGGTCGTTCAAGGGTACGTCGATATTGAATTCGTCAATTTTTTCTTCAGTTTTTGAAAGCGTTCGTTCGCTAGAAAATGATTCGAAAGACCAACTTAGTGACATATTTTTGACCGAGACATTCTTCAAATCTATTTCTTACCATGAAGTAATGGCTCATTTTTGTGTAAATGTACAAAAATGTAGATGTATGGTGTCTTCTTCTACATTTTTTCTTACAATTGTACAAAATGAGCGATCACGGCTTCCAGTTAAAAAATGATTTAAAGAGTGTCTCGGCCAAAAATATGACAAACACAACACTTCAACAATTGTAAAAATCTTAAGTTATTTGAAGTTTTCAAAAAAAAAAATCTGTTGGTCGTTACTTACGTTGTAGTTATCGGATTTGCTAAGACTGCAAATGCAAAAATAACTAACACTCCACACAATTTTAAGACTGAACTCATTTCTGAAGTGATTTCTCTGACCGATATCACCGTAGCGGATTCAAGAATGAATTTATCGAATTCAATTTTAGCAAAGGTGTCTACAGCTGAGAAGTGAAGTCAGAGGCAACTAATCTTTCTAGATATTCATTGTAAGGACATCAAATCGGTTATATAAGTACTAGATCAAACGATGTAAAAATTTCGAAAAGTTGAAGTTTCATGTCTAAAGCACGTCTTTCGACGCCCTCAGCATGTAAAATCCATTACATAACTCGGGATAAAAGTGAAAAGTCTCGTTTTCATGTGTTTATTGACCTCGGTTTCGCCTGGGTTTATAAAATAATGTGAATAGCATGAATAGTGTCACACCCGTGCATGGTATCATCAAAATTCACACGAAAATTCTACTTTACATCTATTTATCCCTAGTCATGTAAAATACTAATATTCAAAACGATCTTCTCACTGATCTATGATTCATTTAAGAGCAGAAACACCGTCTGAAGTCTAGTTCATTTTTAATGCAAAATGAGTTGTCGGTCTCTATTCAGACTTATTTTTACTGTTGTCTTCAGTTATACCTGTGAAAACGCCATATCCCAACTATACTCATCAAAATTAGAATCAGCATAATACGAAATATTCCACACGAAAAAAAAAATCGCTTCAGCATTTTCAGCCACGTGACTCATAATATTAAATCGAGCACATTTGAGTCGCGTGAGGTTGTGACGACGTTCCATATGCATGTTATACGTTTTGCTTTCGCAAGAAGACACAGTGCTTCACACTTTTTTATGTGTATTGGGCTTGATTTTAAATATTGAGATTGAATGTGAATAAATATCTAATGCACGTGTTTAAGCAGCATTACTTCAATTATTATTACTTTTTATCGGCATGTCTATGGTTATTTTATCTACTGTATGTTGAGGACTGTTAGACTCATATTGAACAAAGATATGTTCGATGAAGTGTCTCTAGAAAATTCTGAAGTTGGTACCCACCTCTGTTTGTATGTTTGTTGCTAATTGTGTAAACTGTTTACACCATAAAGAATTACAATAAATTTAATTTTCTCATCCAAAATAAAAATGATATTTCCACTGTTGTTAGACGCATACGATGGCACGATATGATTTAAAATAGAACACACCGACTAACATGTGCTGAGCTTATTTAAAATTATTCCTTCCTAAATTTGTGTTACAAACCAACAAAAAAATCGTTTTGTTCACTTTTGTTTAATAAAAATAGCAACAGCTGTCGATATCCACGTTGATTATTGTAATCAGCACGCTTCAAGCGGTATACAAGAGTTCAAGAATTGTTTCCGTACCATTCAAAAATATTCATACCTTGATATCGAAATGGATGTATTTATCGCACTAGTGTGCTAAAGTGACTTTGTCGAAATAATAATGTGTTCAGTGTTCACCGATCTCGACAAATGTACTATCAGCCATTTGGATTTAAAGGAATTAAATTGTCTTATTGAATCAGGTTCATCTTATCTGACTAATAAATTATCTCCTCCACCTCCTCCTCTTCTATGTATTTGAGAATTAACAATTATTACATACATGCTCGTTTCGTAGAAATATTCGCAAAAATTTAAGAAAAAAATCACCAGATTTCACTGTTAGTCTACGACCTTTTTGTTTGCGATTTTTTTAAATTATTTTAAAAAGAACGAAGATGTCGTGTGCTCGTTTTTAGACACTGATTATACATTAGGGCGTATGGAATTTTTAGAATTTTAAGGGTCGCGATAGCCTGTGTGCGGAAAACGTAGATCATAGAAAACTAAGTCCAGGCATATGGTTGATGGATCCGAAGGTGCCCGGGAAGAAGTCCCACCGGACGACTTTAACTTTCAAATGGTCATAACTCGGAAAGTTAAGAGTATTTTTGAAAACAATGTTCTAGCAGGATGTAGAGCGTTAAAAACTCTACAAAACTGCCAAAGAAACCGATGGTCCAAAAGGTGTGTCTGTCGAGGTTTTCTAACATCGAAAGTTCGACATTTTGGTTTTTGACTTTTATTTCCTGAGAGACAAATTATTAACTTTAGCTTTTGGCATGAGGTTGTAGAGGAGGTCGAGTACTACCAGTACACTAGGCATTGTCCCGGTCGGCGATCCATCCGAAACCACTTTTTCAACATTTTTGAAAGGACTTTTTAAGTGTACCCACGTCGCCCACGAAGCCAGTGCAGACACTGTAACCGGTGTTGCTGAGTCGAGGTAACCTTGGCCAGTAAGTGCACATAATATTCCATAACAGTAGCTGAGCTCTTTTACAAAATATTTAAGAATTCGGTGTAGCACATTTTGTACTACAAAATCTGAGAAAGTGAAATTTGTGAGAAAAACAACAAATAATCGTTTTAATTAGTTATTTGACCCACGAACAGTAGTAAGAAGTCGATTTCGTTGCAAATACACATTTTTCGATATTTTTACAAAAGGTTGAACTTCGTGGTATACCGTGTCAATATAATGTGCTACATCGAGATCCCAAATATTTTGTAAAAGAGTTCAGCCTTCTTTCATCAAATGTGACTGCTGGAACAGTGCAACAATAGAACCAACCACTACAAGAACAGACACAAGATCAAATTTTAAGGGTCAAAAAGCCTATGGTATTACATAAAAAAAACATAAAAAAAATTATAATTCGCTAATGTAGCACGTCCCATATATTTATATATATACAACTGCGTATCTGGCACTAACAAGGCAACGTTGAATAAATGAGAGGAAACTAGTTGTTGAATGTCGCAACTCTGACTCTGCATACCGCCGCTATTTTAGAACTGTACTACTGTCCTTTATGCACGAAAAATCTTGTTCTAGTTTATCGTTTTTAATGAAGAGTGGACAGTTCCTTCCTAATTTTAACTATCGCAAAAAAAATCATTATCGAACAAAATATCAAAGATAAAATCGCGAATGACATAGTAGATAAGTTTAAGAAAAATTTCCAATTCAATATTCAAATAATATTTCAAATAGCTGAGGTCGAATCATTCATAGAGTGCGACTTTAAAAATCATTGACATTGAAAATACATTTGGTACAGCAGTTTTTACCAATTTAGACAATCAACCTTATTAAGTACTGTAACGCAGTCGAATGTATTTTTACAGATTGTTTACCATTTATCTTCCAATCTTTGTTTTCTACGTACGTATCACAAAAGATAAATATATGCACGGCAGAGTAGAATAAACCAGGTAGAAGCGGTTGATTTGACTAGAGACTTAAATTATCTAGTAGCTTCATATTTTGTGAATAAAATTAATTCAATTTATGCCAGTGTTCATTAGAGTTCATTTTCATACAGTGTATTAGGCCCCTTATTGGACGTTTCAAAAATGAACCGCTCCTGCATGTTCTATTTTATTCTGCCGTGACACATCTACTCTTGTCTATGCTTTCTTTGTCCTCTAATAATTTATATCACCACTTTAAACGCATCAAACTCTTAGTTGCAAACACTAACATTTGCATTACGTTCCTACTTTCCTATAGGCAACAAATTGACAAGTAAGTACATATTACATTCAATTTCATTTATTTAAAAAAAAACTTAAAAAAATGCACCGCGTAGCTCCAGTATGCGTTACAATTCTAAGGAGATACTAAGAATATTCTATCGTTATATTTTGGAAATGTGCCTAGAATTAAAAGTGGAAGCTAGGTAGGAAATGCGAAATATGCGAAAATCCCTCAGTTCATTTGTCCATCGATATCAACAATAATTCCCAAGCCTTCTGGCCTTTGTTGATATGCAACGTTTGATTGCCGAACTCTAAGGTTCAATGTATACTCTATTCCAGCTGTTATTAGTCATTAGTGAAACTGCAAAAATTTAAATCTACCTTATTCAATGCTATTCAACTGGACGTATAAAATGATGTATTTACAATGAGTGAAATCTAAGACTCATCTAATTATAGAATAATATGTTAACAGTCTCGACTGTCGACTCTAATTGGAAAGACAGTTTATAGTGTATACTATACTCAATGTTTACCAGACATTATAAGACATTATCCGTCTATGACCTGTGTAATCTAACATGTAGCACTGATTCGTAATGCTGTAAATGCATTTGCGGTCTTATTAGCGGTAGTCACAATTATTCGGCTGACAACTGTAAAGTAGTAGATTGGATTAAAATTAAACTTTTGTTTTGATCTTCTTTGTGATTATGATCTTACGTGGTTCCACTTGAGCCTTCATCAGTGTCTTCATCAGGTAACGTAACGTCATGTGCCGGAACAGGTGGATCATTGGGCGTTTCAAATGTCATTCGTTCGAAATTGAGATTGTCTGGGCTGAAACTAAGTTTTCAGAATAGTTAGTTTTTGCGTTTTTTTCGAATAAAAAATTAATATCGGAAGGTCAGCCCTCGCAATGGTTTCATTCGATGTTAGATCTAAGAATAAGTCCATTTGTTTTCTTTTTATTAAAAAAAATGTTCCATCGGATGCAGAAGTGGACCTATGGACCAGCACTCGGTGAATTTGGTACCATTCGTACCAAACGTTTAAAATTGGAAAAATCCGGTACTCCTTTATACGATCCTATACGAAAAACTGAAAAACCTACCTTTCTCTTGCTGTTGGTTCTGCTTCGATGGAGTTTATTGTTTCCTGTTGTGCGTCAAGAATCAGCTGCTACAGTGTTGTCGCTTCTGCTTAACGTTCGATTCCCAATTCCAAATTAGGCAAATGCTTCGTATACGCTTCCGACTCTTCGTGAGCATTCTTGAATTGGAACGATGTTGGAAATTGCGCACCATTCGATTTTCGGCGAAGCTCCGGTTCGATAATTTGGAAGCAATACACTCTTCCATCCAGATTGCTGACGCATTCGTTGAGCATCTGTGTCGTGCTGTCAGTGACTGCAAAATTGACAAAAAAATATATTTTTACGTTGTCGGTTGAAACAGACTTTAGTGAGAAAGATCAGTTGTGGATGTGATGAGGAAATAAACTGTTTTTGGATTTAAACCTATAATCGGTATTTATCCAGCCGCATAACACTTTGTTCACCCCTCTGGCTCTGGCATCACTTTATCGAGAATTAACTTTGAACTGGAGTCGATATTCGATAGCATATAATCGTTTGATTTGTAACATAAAGGGGTAAAGGTTTCATATCGCTGGCTTGTCGATAATATTGCAAAGATTTCGTAGATCGAAGAAGTAAAACTTAAGAAATGTAACTCGGATGGCGGTGATGTGCGAGATGGTTTCTAGTAAATTCTAAAATTTCTAAAAAAAAGATAAAAAATAAAATGGGTCTGGTGAAGACATCACAATAATCTTTGTGACCTTCTCAAGCAATGCGAAAACTAATCGAAAAAATCCTCAGAAAATTACAGAATAGTTACGTGGCCGAATGATAATAAATTTCTTTCGTTTATCAAACTCGAGTCCATTAATTCCATCTGTCCCTAGAGAAGGAGGCAGAGTGTTAAAAAATTGGACGTACCTAAGTTTACGTAAACACATTATATTGTGAAGAAAACCATATAAAACTAAATGCACTTCGAAAACGGTCGTGAATCGCCGTTGCGGTTTCGGATGATTAGTAAAGTCAAAAAGATAATTTTCTTTAAAAAAAATATCTCTCTGTTAATATGTACACAGTTGTTTTCAAAGTTTTTTTTTTTTTTTTGATTTCTCACATTGAAGTCATGTCTTATAAGAGCCCTTGTACAAGAATATAATTATAGAAATGGGGTCTGAAACGATCATTTTATGGCCGAGAGCTAACTAATTATCCATCATCACAATACAAAACAGCAAAATGTTACCAAATCGAACTGCCATTGAAATTGGACAAATAAAACTCTAACCGACACACAAACGTAACGTTGAATCCCTTTATCACAGTAAAATCGTACTTTACCTAAGAATTACCCACCTCATTTACCGGCTCATCACGTTTGTATTTCAGCACCCATTCACTTTAACACCACTTATCTTATTTATATATAGTGTAAGTATATCAGCGCCGATTCATTTCGATTTCTTCAGTTATAAAAGAACACCGAAGCGCACATATTATATTATAATATACTGATCTGAAACACACTATATACGTAACCGTAGATGTGCTGGGTTTATTCATAACGTGTGTATATATTCTCAGTGATAAAATTTTCCTTCGTATTGGCAAACTAGCTTGTGTATATATGAGTTTCGCGCTTATGTGTATTTCAAATATTATTTTGAATTCCATCGTTTCAGTCACTTTATTTTTTTAGTCAGTCAGTCTTGGTTGAAGAAAGTTAAAAGGTCGTTTTGATAGCAGCTTGTTACACCAAATAACAAATATATAAATTAATGTAATTGCCGTTTCTTTCTTGAGAAATTATATTTGTTTTATGGACGCATCACACCGAGTGTTCAATTGAGTGGATTTGATTTCTTTTCTTTAATTTTATTATTTTATTTTTTTGTTTTTGGTTCGGAGAGAATAAGTTTTATTTTTAATACCACTAAAAATCGTGATTACGTTGCCAAGATTGTATTTTTACCGAAAGGTTTCGTTCAAAATTTTTTTTTTTGAAACATCATTTTCAAAAATATAGAAGAAAAAAAAACGGAAGTGATAATAACCAACAAAAAGAAACATTCCTCTTGCACAGACTAGTTTTTACCGAGTGACTTTCCGATTTCATTTGTCTTGCAACATTCGAAACAACTATTTTTCGGTTGTAATCGGTGGAATTTTCCATCATTTGAAATCATAAAGAAGCTGAAATATATTTGTCTGGCATTCATTTTAATCAAAAGTCTGTATTTATTGGCATTTACATATAAAACGAAATATATATATATATATATATACAACCGAACACGCTACTTTGCGATAGCCAACGAGCAAATGACGTGTGTATAAAAAGCTTTTTAAAAATAAAAATTGTGCGAAACCAACAGGTGGATTTATATAGACGAAGTGAAGAAACAAAAAAAATAAAGTTAAACTTTGACAGAAAAATATAAAAGTCAATCTCCGTCGACGAGATTCCAAGTTGTATCGAGAAACGAAAAAGAAGAAAAAAGAGAACTTAAAAAGAAAACATTTCCCGTTTCGTGTGTGATCAAGTAAAACAATAAATCCATATCTATGTCCAAGTTTTATGTAAATTCGAATATGAAATACATTATTAAATAAAAAGTGAAATAAGTACATAGGAAATTAAAAGTAGAAAACAAGTTAAGAAATTTCAATTATTTTTGTGAATTACCAGACCAGTTTTTCATCAAATTTAATGTGTAAATCAATAGTGTACTATCAAAATCGTGTTGTGTTATTTTTTCGAAAACCTCGTTACACACATTACTGTTCCGTTTGGAATATTTTATTGGGAACTCTATACCAAAAGTGTACGATTTGAGGGGCAGCGTTATACAGAAAATTTTAAAGGATCGAGAAAAATTTAAACAAACAAAATTTAACTAAACAAAAAATTCTGATTAAAACAAAAAAAAAATTAAAGAAAAAATTAAAACCAAAAATTCGTGAGTCGCTCGACATCTAATTTGCCAATTAAAGGTAAACATCAAAGTGAAAAGAGTTAGTTTCGTTTGGACATTGGCCGTTTTCATTTGTCTCAAAGAGGAAATTTGACAACCAGCTCTACGGAACGTTTCATTTTTGAACGGTGTCTGGAAAGGAGATCACAAGCTACATCAAGTGCTTTCAAATTTTCTGGTCGGTCGCTATATTTCATTTGATTTCGATTTCAAATTAAATTATGGAACCGTTTTGGGAACCCAACGGACACGCTCCTCATTCAGTTAAATATGAGAGGTAAGCCAAAAAATGTTTTTTTTAAAAATAAACTTTGGTTAAATGGACATTGCCATGACTCATGGTAAAACATATATTTTCAATATATAATGTTTGGTTCGTGAATGGAGATAACGTAAATCATTTAGCGTGTTTCACTCGATGGTATTTACTGACTTTAAGTCTTTTGTTGTTGTACGAAAAGTGTGAAAAAAAATCAGTATGAATCGTTACCAACTACACTGACGCCATTATTGAACATTACTAATGTTTTTGAAATGCAGTGATTTCGTTCCGGTTATCTAATTGCCGGAAATCTAACAGCTGTAATCAAAGTTAAGTGTCGGCTTCTCTCACTAAATCTGAATAAGTCGGAAAGCTACGCTACAAAAACCTCAGGCTTTTTTAGACTTATCGAATTGTTTCCGTTTACCGATCCTTGAAAGTGATTCACACATCTATTTCGTATTTAAGAAAATGTCGTATATGGCCAATTCGCCAATCAAATAATTGAATTCACGCATCCACTAATTAAAGCTGTCTTGCTGGGACATTTTTTGTAGAGGGATGTGGAGAGGTTGTATTTTAAACCAAAGGCGAGGAATGCATCCCACACGCCTAAAAAAAAATTCCAGCAAGACAGTACGGTACTTTGCTGTCTTGTGAGCAGAAAATGCGAAAAACCGGTTTTCAGCAAGACAGTAATGACGCATTTCCTGGCCGCAAGACAACAAAATTTATGTTTGTCCACGAATACCATGGATTGCGTGTCTCATTGTTACTTCATGTGGAAACTGTAAGACTATACGTATACCGAACACACAGAACCTTTTCGGTTACCAGTTTTATTTTAGTGTGGTGACAATTTTTGTGAACCTTTCACACGCACAAATGCATGCATCAAACCACTTTTTTGTTTAAATTTTATTTTATGACAATATTTCCTTGAACAATGCTTAAATTCCTGTAATGCTAATTCATTGCGGTTTATATTCAACCATAACATAGAATTTAATAAGATGTTACGAAAAATGCATAGAAAAGTATATTTAAAGCGTCGAACTTTGTGTATGGACTGCATAAAAACAGAGAAATATAATCGATAAGCAGCCAGCATACCCATTTTTCCTTGGGCGAAATCATTGATTCGTACAATATTTATGATCTTTTTATACAATTTAAATTAAATGTATATGCGTGGCGTAGGTAATCAATTGCAATATTAGACTGCACTGACGTCCGATTGCACCAAAGTGTTCTACAACAGAGTTTCGACCAAAAACGTTTACAAACGATAAAGCGAAGCTATTCAAATCTACTGTGCAAGGAACGGTGGGTATAGAAGTACATCACATTTCAGTACAATCGTTAATCAGGTCAATTGAAATTTCACGTTTAATGCATGGTGCAATAGAGAATAGGAAAACTGGTAAACGCTTGTCGCTTTTGCACAGTAAAAAGTTTTTCATGTTTCATATATATACAAACACGTAATGTGTCACACGTTTTTCCACACGTTGCTTGATCAATTACGAAATTAGAATTCCATTTCAGCGAGCAGTTTAATAATAATAAAAAAAAATTAAATAAATTCGATCTGTCTTTTCATCTCTGTATGCGATCTGATGTTTTTCTGTGACGTGCTTCTTATTAAAGTGTGTTCGTTTATTTAAATAAAAATTAATTGAAATAATTTAGATGTGTTGCACACATAGGTTTTGATTAAATGAAGAGAAACATTAATTACAATGATGTAAAATGATCATTTTTATCGAGAACATTTTTATTGGATGCAATCGATATCGAATGTACGTACAACGATTTCTCTAATCATTTTTGATATAATATGAAAAAACAATGATTGTGTCTGCATCAGACCATGCAAGAGAAGGTTAAAAACCGTGGCAGCACAGTATAGTAGAACTATTGGATTGAATTATAGAACTTAAAAGATAATCTGCAGCCTTGTGTCATCCTTTTATGGCAAACTACAACCAGCACCGAATGTTTCATTTGCGCTGCAGCAATTTTTAATGCAACCTGTTACAGATCTTTGCTTCCCTATACAGTGTGACAACTATGCCTTCGTGAGTTACGAACTGAGGTTTCGCTAACTATGATGTTTTTTACAACAGAGTCTTCTCGGTTTATTACTATTTTCAGTTGCTCAAGGTTATTCAATTGATTATTCAAATCGGAAATATTTCCGGGATATTACAGTTGAGAGGGAAAAAAATTACTGAGTTTCGAAAGAATCGGAGAAATTCTCTGAAAAGTAGACGATAGGACGTGGAAAGGACCTGTTCCACTCATCCAACGTTCCAAATTCGTTTCACGAATTTTTATGCATCAACCTGTGTTTCCAATTTTTCAGTTATAGAAGGTCAAGATCAAACCTGTTTCTAGTTTTATTTGAGACATTTCACAGACATTATTTGAATAACAAGAATCGTAGACTTATAACAGCGTCGGTTCTTGGAAAATTTTCGGAATCTGAAATCAGCAGCACCAGACCACATATGTCGAAGTACAAAGACGAATCTTCGATACACGGAGAGTCTTGCTTGGATTGTAAAAAAAAAACAAATTTCAGAAATATATTCCAATTATTACCTTGTAGAGATTAAACAATTAGTTTACATAAAAAAGATTGTTTTGTCTATCGTTTTTTCCGTTCAAAGTAAATTAGGCACACAACACTTCAAATGAACAAATATCATCGTAGTCGTTCGTCAGTTTAAAATCCATGATAAGTTTAATGCTCCACTGAAATTATTTTCCTCTACATGTTCCGAATATGTTCAAATATTTGCTCACATCAATACAACAGAATGAACGACGTACACGTATATTATGTACAATCTACACAGACAGCATGAGCATATTAGAAACATTTCAATTCTGGCCTATAAGTTCAGATAACAAGTGTAATTTCAGCGTCGAAAAACACTTTAATAAAATCACAGTGATGCCTGGTGGTGAAAATGATTTTTTTTTAAAATGCTTTTACAAGAACGGCATTTATTGTGCTCTGCACTTTTGCTGTGGACATTGACTATAGATGCTTTCAGATGTGGGTAATCTGTAAAATTCAACACAGATTCGTCAACTCATTTTGATTTCGTTGATTTCGGTCAAATTCATTTCTTTAAATCGTCTAGTTACCGTCTATCTAGTCTACGGCTATTCGACATATAGTGGAAAATGAAGATCAATGTCATTTGTTAATAAACCGAATATTAGACTTGACAAACAACTTGTTCGAATTCCAATCCAATAAATGTCCAGTCCAGACAAGTTAAATTAACAAAACTTTGTTCGTTCTATACATACCTAAACAGGTATGAGTAGTTTTCTGATTTCGATTGTAACGAACGTATATATAGTTCTACGACATACGTGAAATTAACATCAATTAAGAAAAAGATCAAGTTTTCGCGACGATTTTTCGACGGCAATATAATAATCTATTGAACATGTTATTCACATAAAATTTAATAAAATTAAAATCAACATTTTGCAATAAAAGACTGTTGAATTTGTGGGAGTGTTGTAGAACGCGCTTTTATACATTATATATATGTGTAACCACATAACACCCGGTTGGTGACAATACGTTCATTATAAATACTCACACGTGATGTTTGTTGACTTGAAATAAAAATCTTGAAATTACTTGCCGATTCGATCATTGTTGTTGAGTGTTCATGTATTTAAATCGAAATACGCAAAAAGTCGTCAGCCAACCATATTTTATAAAAACGATAACCAAAAATATATATTGATTAGCAGCTAAAAGTCAGTACAAGCGGCTGATTTTCTCAGTTTATATGTGTATGTATGCGTTTTGTCGGTGTGTGGAAACGGCTGTATTCGAAATTAAGCGCTCCATCACACGACAAACAGTCACGACATAATTCTGGCGATAAAAAAAGAAGCAAAACGAGGCTTTTCATTTGAACATTCGATTCGATTACAAGAGATTATTCCTGTAAAATTCATTTGTAATCTAACGTTTAATGGATGTATAACATTCCATGAATCACAAATGAATGTCGGACTTTAAATTGGTTTGTTGTTTTTTTCAGCGACTCGTTTGGATTCGGTCATTACGATTCCAGACAGAGATTGTTAAACTATGTCGATATATCGTAAAAGAAAATTTACATGTAAAACTTGACCAAACCACTCTAAAGTCTTTATTCGGTTATGAAGCTGGAGAGATTTTGCATAAAAAGTAGGAATAATGGAAAATAACAAAGATAAGTGAACGTAGTCAACAATAATATTTTTCCGATTTTTTGTGTGTATTACAAAATTTGACCGAGAAATTTATTTTTAGTTTTTTTTTCTTTCTTTTTTAAAGAATGAAGAAAAAAATCAAAACAACATACACGTATTTTAACAGCAAGTTGAATCGTGCAAATGCTTACAGCACGTTTATAAATAAAAATTGCGATATATATATATACGAGAAAAAAAAATGATCGAAAATAAAATTCATGTAAAAATCCGAAAGAAAAGTCCGATTTAAAAAAGTAGAGAAAAAAAACTTTGGTAAAACTTCGCAGATAAGTCATGTTAGTGTATACTGGTGTAACCAGTATACTATACAAATAAAAATCCTGCATATAGTTTCTGTGTACGTATATGTTAAATAGGCTGATTTATATTTGTAAACATTTTTTTTTTACTTTTACGTAATTTATTTTTAAGTCACGTTTTCACCACGAAATCGAACTGTTATAACTATACCAGATCTTGATTTATAGGTTCGGCTATTTATTAATGTTGTCGAAAGAAAAGTAAATTTCAGCTAATTTTAAAATAGACACAGGAGTCTCTTTCATTAATAAAATACGGTAAAAACAACCAAAAAAAAACAAACAAACAGAAACCAAATGCATTCAAGGGATCAACTCCATTTTCACCTGAAAAGGAAGCACTTTACTTTTTTTTTGTCAACCAACTCTCTGAACAATGCTATTTTTCTCATCAAGGGCATCTTTTGCATTGTTTGCGCGACGATCGTTACACCGTATACGATTGCTTTCATAAAATCTGCATAACAACACACTGAATCCAATACATGAATGAGCGTCTCAAGATATATTATTGTTCAAATGTATTTACTGTCTGTGTTTCCTGGTAAGCACTCCTCAGTGTAAATGTAAAGAGTGAATAATGTTTACACTGCATTGTCTTCAACGTGTCGCTTACGATAATAGCTTGGAAAAGTTAAGATTATTCTGAAGAAATTAAATAAACAGAACTGATGAAAGGGAAAAAAATCTAAAAATCAATTTTTTTAATGGAACCGGAATTTTTTTTATTCTTTATAAGGGACAAAGTACGAATTTGGGACAATATTTCACGGCGTGAATGTAATTTTTTTTTTGACA
Source organism: Bradysia coprophila (assembly GCF_014529535.1). Taxonomy (NCBI): domain Eukaryota; kingdom Metazoa; phylum Arthropoda; class Insecta; order Diptera; family Sciaridae; genus Bradysia; species Bradysia coprophila. The sequence continues at coordinate 3,364,790 of NW_023503313.1, read as the reverse complement.
GAGACGTTATGTTTTTCTCTTATGGCTAGTATTATGAACGCTTAAAATATTAAAGCTGAAATAGAATCTTGAAAGAATATAGAGAAAAATTGCAGTCAAAACGGTTTATTCCAACCATCTTTATCCTTTTCTAATTTATATTTAGATGAAACACCTCGTCTATAAGAATCATATGGACTATTTAATTCTATATTTTTTTGGCAACACAACTCTGGCGATAAAATAACACGTTCTTGTTTCAACTGAATTTAAATATACACGTTCAACAACATGCGCCAATTTTGTGTTTATATCAAAAACATACAACACTAACATCGACTCATATATTATAATTCGACTTTGGTGTAGTATATAACCGCCGTTATACATTTTTAAGCTGTTTTTTTACTCCTCTCTCTCTCTCTCCCCACATATTCATATACCTACTGGTAAGTTAATACTATACAATTATTCGGTTTCAATGTAAAAAAAAGTTTTACCTTTTGCGGATATTTTGAATTGCACGTGATGTTCATGTATCGTAAATGTTAAATTGATTGATATGAAGATATCACTAAAAGTGAATTAATACTATCAGGAGCGCAAGCTGATAAACAACATACACATTTGAAGTGGATACAATCAACTTTAATCGATTATTTCCATAGATTTTGATAAATCAGCCGTTTAGAATTTTCCACACCCATTCATATAACCGTAAAAATTACAATTACTGCAAGAATATAATACCAAAATGGTTGGCGTTTTGCGATGATTCTTTCGCCTTACCGGACCGACATGTTGACACACTTCGTTGACGGTTTCCTTTACACCAGTTACTCCCATTTTGTGCAGTTACCTTTATATCCCACATACGTAAAGCAATTCGAGTTTTTTTGGTTTTTAATTTAATTAAATGCAGTAGATGGAATAATTATCACATTATGCGATTATTCTGTCATTCAAGGATTTAGGTCTGATTGTCGAATTGACTAACGCTTTGGGGACAGAGTCACTTTCCGTCACCAATTTAATAAAGTTCCTATTTTCGATCTACTGTTAAGCTTGAAACGATAAACGACTATTCGTTATGCAGTTTTTTTCTCCGCCTCTATCGTTTATGCATAAACGAGCATAGGTATTTAAATGAATGGTAATGCTAAGGCTCTTAGATTGTCTTAGTTCAGAGTTCTGATTCATTTTTCATAGATATATAAGCGAGCATTGTTCACGCTAACGGAAAGACTCCAATACACATTGATAAATACGTAAATTTGTACATATCACCTCAAAATCATTTTATATAGAATGGTCTAATAACATGCACACTCATACCGAAACGTTCGAATGGCTCATCCAAAATGTTGTCAGAAGACAACGCATTGAAACGATTTCGATTGAAAAAAAAATCCGAAAGACCAGTTAAGAACGTAGCAGATCGCTGCTACGTTAGCCCCGCACCTATACTAGTGTGTACGGGAACCTAGTGCGAAACCTTCACCACTGTTGTAAAAATAAAGCAAACGTGTTATCGTAGAGATTGTGCATAAAGCCTGTACCAGGTGCACAAATTAAACTTTGTGATATAAAGCTAGAAATAGAGATGAGCGGGCCGACGTTTTTTCAATACCCGACCCGACCCGGCCCGATCCAATTTTTTGAACCCGAGCCCGACCCGACCCGAGACTTTTCTCTTCGCGGCCCGACCCAACCCGACCCGAAAAAATCATCGGCCCGACGTGACCCGACTTTTTTTTACTATAAGAAATTTAATGAAAAATCATTTTCTACGCATAAAAGCTTTGCAATAATCTTATACGCGAAGTAAAATAATAAAATAAGTTAGTGTTTCATGCTTTATAGGCTTTTATTGGCCTACTTTAAATTTGTATTTCTAAGTCGGGCCGGCCCGAATTTTTGTTTTCAAAGCCCGACCCGACCCGGCCCGAATGAATTTTCAAAACCCGGACCCGAACCCGATCGGGCCGGGTCGGGTCGGGTCGGGCCGATGTATTTCGGGCGGCCCGCTCATCTCTAGCTAGAAAGCCAAAAATGAGTCACTCTCCAATCAATTGTCCATTTATTGTCGCTTAATAATCGTTTTGTACGATGAAACTCTGTCACTTCTGCATTGGAACCATTTGTCTATCTAAAATATTTAACGAGATAAAGATGTAATCTAAAAATTTAAAGAGAATTCGATCCAAAATAAAATCATTTTTGTGCCCTCATTTACCTGCCAAACGAACAAGTATTTAGCAAATTGGCTTAAATTTACTTGATTTATATGCACGTCGCATCTGTGATAGAAAAAACGCTTTGTCTTTACTCTCCGCCTTGCAAATCCAAGTGTTAGAAACGGCACATTAAACCGAATAGGCCCCAGTAATTCGTACAGGACTAGAAAATCGCACGAGTCGTTTCATTTTATAAATACTCGCATTTACATTTAAGGAAAAGCATGATTTTCAATCATTTTATTTACTCAAAAACTTATCTTTTCTGAGAGAAACAAGTTAACGCATTACAATGAACGATAAGATTGAACTGAACTGAGCGTCCGGGAAGAGGAGACTTTGGGGGAAAGTGACCTTCTAATCATTATCAAGGCTCGTGACATTTTCTTCTTTTTTTTCAGTTATACGTGTACGATGTTTACGAATACGTGTTTATTATATGTGTTATGTATCATTCCATTACTATTTTCATTATTGGTATAATGTATCTTTTGCACAAGTGAGCATATAAAACTAACGAACATATTTCGCAGTCGTGCAAATACGTTCTTGAAATTGTAATCAGCAAAAATAAAAAAAATTTACTTACAGATAAAACTGCCATACTAATTGCTCTTTAAAAAGGTACACAAAAATGTATTAAATAAACACGTAATCTACGAACACATTTCATTTTTGCCAATTTTAGAAAAGACGAAATCAATGTGTGGTTGATTCACGAGCTGTTGCTAAGTGAGATATGGCAGTGACACGTGATTGAAACCTCTTTGTGTGTTTTTATTCAAAAATTTTGATGGTCACGTTTCCACAAATACATTACCTGAGATGTTAATCATTCGCTGAAAATTATATGTTAAAGAATGCGCTAGAGTTTCTTAAAATCTGAATACGAAAGAATTAATCGTTTCTGTTTCCTATTCTCTTTTTTTGCAACATCAAAATTCGTATGACGAAAGTAGATATGTAAAGGTGTTGGTAGTGTTTCCTAGTCTCTTACATTGAGGTATAAATATCTAAAGTTTATAAAGTTAAGTATGAGAGAAGTGTCTTACGAAGTCTGAATTCTGAATATTATGTTAGTAATCAAATCCAATCAAATGAAGAATGATATCCATTTTTTGTCTTTAAAATTAAGATTTTGTCACGGAAGTCTATTTTCCTATGGATCTAATGGTTTTTCTTTCTGTTCTCCTTTTTCAGTGACACTGCAATATCCGGTTTCGGTTATTGCAACGAAAATGGACTCAATTTTTCGACATCGGCTGCTTACAGCGAGGACGATGAGAACTTCGCTTCGGGTCGACGTGGAAAATCTTCAAGGGTAATTTGCTTTTTTAATTATTTTTTTTGTCGAATTTTCCATCTGCTAAACACAATCGTTAAAATTTTACCTGTTTTGTCTCGCTTACACCGGAATATTTTGGTCGACATCACCGTATAATTTGATTGGCTGAAATAGTAAATTTTCTGCTGCATGTAAAATTAATTCGTCGTCTTTTGTTTGCTTCAGATAAAATATTTTAATTTCTCACTTAATTTATAGGTTTTTTTTTTCTTCAAAAATGTGTGCTTGTCGTCTGCATGCTATACGTTTGTTAGACGAAATTAATGTTACTCTATTTGCATGTTCAAACAATGTAAACACGATAGTGTTTGTGAAGATCGGAAAGACATGTCTGGAACCGTAAACGTAGCTTATCTACTATTTACTTATTTAGAGTAGCAAATTTTCACTCATGCGATTGGTTTAAAATGATTTCAATTGAAACGTCTGAGTAGACCCCGGTCGGTACATTTTCGATCACGTTTAAAGACTGTATGCTTCGCAATGACTATCCGAGAACTTTTAATGTCCATATACACACCTGTATGATCTTGAATAGGCTGGGTGAAATGACCCGGATTAGTGTGACATTTTATCACAAAGACGCAGAGTAAATACGGATAAATACGACTTGAATACGGGCTTGTGAACGTCAAGATAAATGAATGAGTGAAGTTGCATGGCTTGTCGACATTCTCGGAAAATGTACGAAAATTCACGAGAATATTTTCACGAATACATGTACTGGAACAGAAGATATTGTATTCTAATAGATTCTAATAGACCTACACTTATGTCTACTTAGAGACACAGTCTATAATCTGAATTAACGATAATAGCAGGACAAGTGTAAGTGGACTAAATTCAACTGTTTTTACTTGTGTATTAAAATCAGTTTTAACCCCATTCTATTCCGGTATTTACTCCAATTCACCCATGTTTACTCGTAACGGCTACAGTGAAATAGTGAAAATTTGTTACTCATGAGATTTGACTTTGACTGCTTTTTCAAACTTAACGGTTTTTGCTCCGGGTTATCAGCTTTAGAGCTAAGATTCTTAGTATGATCAGTAAAAATAGTTTTTTTTTGGTTTCACAAGCCCAAGACCAATAAAATTAAAATTAGTTTGCAAAACAATCCTTGCCGGCGGGTGGGGTTTTGTAGTTGCCATTTAACATTGTACACTACAGTAATCAAATGTTTGTAAGCATAGAACGTTCAAATAACGTATTTCAACAACTGAAACGTTCCAAAGTGTTCCATCACGATGTGTTGTTCGAAGCACTTCAAAACGAAAATTCATTAACACGCCGGTGATGTTAACGCCACACCATGCGTTATACCATTCGACTCTTACGTACATAGAAGTTAGAAAACCTAATTTTGCATTGATGGGTTGAGATAACATTGACATCATCAATATTAATCAGTAATTATTCAGCTGGTGCGACCAAATTTTAATGATCTTATTGATTCAATTTACGCACAACTATGGTAAAAAATAAAATTGAGGCGCTAATAAGCATAATAATATGACAACTGGTTTTTCTTCTCGTTCTCCTACTTCTTTTGAAAATATGTTTTATAGCCGTTTTTCGCACCCATACTTCAATAAAACAGCGATTTTAATAGCTGGTCGCGTACCCAGTACCATCCAATTTTATTTTGTATTTAGCGATTTTTCAAAATCAATGTGTCTACAATACGACATTATGCTAGTTATTATATTATTACATGTACAATATTTGAATAAGAAAAATATGGCTGGCTGGAGCTGATAAATAATACAGAGGAAAAAAAAGTTTCATCTTTGAAACTTGATAATTTGTATAATGACAAAACTGCTCGAACGACATTTTAAACTACTTTAAAATGTGACAAAAGTGATATCACGTGGCAGAAACGCGATTGGAAAATTGAATTGCTTATCTAAGGCATATCAGCTCAACACCAATGTATAAATAATGATGGTGATAGGAAATGGTCTATTACATGCAATTGTATGTTGTTGTGATTTTGAATTTTCGATTTTGATTTTTTATTCGAAGAATATTCTCAACGACAAAATTAGAAGTAGATTCGAATTAGACCTTTAAGGTCACCTTTTATATTCTTTACATTACAAGCGGAGAATCTGTTACGAGGGATTCTTTTGAAAAACAGCCTACCGAAATCGGGCGTGTTTTCTAGTGGAACTTTTTATAGGTACCTAGAAAGGACTTCGACACTAGAAGCCAAAACCACTCTCAAAAAAATTCTTCGAAGCTTTTATGGCTGGTGAAAGGTGATCGAAAGCCGAAAATTTACACTTTTCTTACCAAAATTTCTCCAGGTACACGAGCCGTACAGGGTCGTGTGGGGTGTCATTAGAAAGGTAATCACATGTACTATTGAGCCGAATAGAGACTCATTGGGTTTAAAATTAATCCACACTGAAATATGTGCAGTTGAAGTTTTCAACAGAAAACTTGCACTTTTCTTACCAATATTTCTCTAGTTACACGAGGCGTACATGGTGGTGTGGGGTATCATTTGAAAGGTAATTTTATGTGCTTTTGGGCCGAATAGGGTCTTATGGGGTTTGGATGCATATGCGATGAAATATGGGCACTTAAACATTTCAACTTCTCATATTTCATCGTAGATGCTTTCAAACCCCCATAAGACCCTATTTGGCCCAAAAGCACATAAAATTACCTTTCAAATGATACCCCACACCACCATGTACAGGTCGTGTAACTGGAGAAATATTGGTAAGAAAAGTGCAAGTTTTCTGTTGAAAACTTCAACTGCACATATTTCAGTGTGGATTAATTTTAAAACCAATGAGTCTCTAGTCGGCTCAATAGTACATGTGATTACCTTTCTAATGACACCCCACACGACCCTGTACGACTCGTGTACCCGGAGAAATTTTGGTAAGAAAAGTGCAAGTTTTCGGTTTTTGATCACATTTCACCAGTCACAAAAGCTTCGAAGAATTTTTTTGAAAGTGGTTTTGGGTTCTAAGGTCGAAATCCTTTCTAGGCACATATAAAAAAGTCCACTGGAAAATGCGTCCGATTTCCGTAGGCTGTTTTTCAAAAGAATCCCTCTTACATCTTTCTTAACAGACAATCGACAAATAGAGTAAAATTTGTAGAGACTACGGTCAATGAAACCCGCATTTAATGACCGAAATATTTCGATCGATTTTAGATTGATACAATAATCTATTACTTCGGTTGTTTCAAAATACTCCTTGCTATATATATAGGACCAAACTAGTCACAGCTGTCCACTGCCCTCACGGCAGAGTAAAATAAACCAGGTAGTAGCAGTTCATTTTTGAAACGTCAAATAAGGGACCTACACTGAAAATGAGCTCGAATGAACACTAACATAAATTGAAATTTTTTATTCGCAAAACACAAAGGCTACTTCAGTCTCTAGTGAAATCAAGCGCTCCCGCCTGGTTTAGTTTACTCTGCCGTGCTGCCCTTCTTTTCTATTTTTACAAGCCAAAAAAACTTGAGATTGAAAAAGATTATTGAACTGGGACGTAGACCCACTTGTTTCTAAATTACGTGTTCTAAACTGTGTAAAAATGACCTATTTTGTGTCATGCAAACACGAATTATCGTCTCAAAGATTTAGGATGAAGTAATAAAAAGTAACAGAAACCGGAATCAAGATATCAGGGAAGATATAGTAACCAGTTAGATGATAATATGTGACGGTCTCACCGAGTTACATGCTTTTCGTCACTCAGTCATGAAATAGTTAGATTTTTCGTCAACGAATTGAACAGAGGCCAAGCCAAGATTTTAGAGACTTTCAAGGGTGGTAAATGGTCACGTCAGAATGGGATATTTTCGGTTATACCTCACGATCCGAGGCTTTGATTCCAAAACCTCGGATTGTGAGGTATAACCGAAAATGACCCATTCTGGCGTGACTATGAAATATCCACTCGAAAATTGACAAATGGCCAGAAATTGTTCCATATAAAGTAGCAGGGTAATTGCAGGGTAAAGCCTAATCTTTTTTTAAAACGGTTATGTCATCTATTACCGACAGCGATGACAAAAATAAGCAATGAGCTTTTTCTAATTCCTATTTATAGATTATGTAGAAGACGATGAATCAGACGTTACCATTTTACTTTTCCACAACAAAGCACCGAACAATATGAAAAAGAAATGGTTTCAAAATACAGAATATCAAGCGGTTAGATATGGTATCTTTCATAATTTTATTGTTCCGAAAAAACGTTCACCTTCAGGTTGTTTTAACGTGTTGCGCTATAAAAAAAACCGATCTAATTATAAACGTGTAACTGATATCGCTTCTATGGATATTTACTTAAAACAATCTCCGGCTAAATATTTATTTATTTGCTTAATTTCAGCAAGATCCATTATCTCACCGTATCATCGAGAAGAGGCGTCGAGATCGTATGAATTCATGTTTGGCCGATCTTTCGCGACTCATTCCGCCGCAGTACCAGCGAAAGGGTCGCGGTCGAATTGAAAAGACGGAAATTATTGAAATGTCGATAAGGTACATGAAACAGCTTCAAAATGCTGAGTACATGCACAAGGAGAACGTCTACAAAATGGGTTACGATGAGTGCTTGAAGCAAGCAGCGAATTTTCTGTATAACGGACACAGAGACATTTGTTACCAATTAATCGATCATCTTAAAGAGGTTATCAAAGGTACGTCGACACAACCGTTTTGCTGAACAGTTCAGTATTTTCAATTTTTTTTTTCATCTCCAGGCGACTGTTACAAGGTTCGAAGTAATAACATTGATTCGATAAGTGCTTCCAGTGGTTCACCACCGATTCATGGTTATCATCCAATAGCTCCGCTAAATCAACTCCATGATATGCTGAGTACTACTGATATGGAGCACAGCAACAGTAACGATCATAATGACATAAAAGATCTCAGTTTACGGGGTCAGCCACAACAGGCACCAGTCATTACATCTACAGCTCCGCTGGTTCATTTGGACACAACTAGCAATCACGATTTTGATTCTTCCAGAGCGTCGTCGGTTCATTTGGAGAATACGCCACATGATGGTGCCCGCACTGCACGCATGAGAAAATTATCGGAATCATCGCATCACGAAAATGAGCACAACAGTAATAGCTATAAGTTTAAGAATTACATTCAGCAACGGTTTTCCCAAGACCTCAATCACTTGGACGATCATGAGGTGTCGGTCATTAATGAATGTGGTAACAAAAGTCCCAGCGACGCGCCATGCAAAAAGAAAATGTGCCTTGATTTCATGGAAAGCAGCAGCTGTGACGAAAAACCATCCACAAATGGCATTACCGAATTCAAAAACGAGGTGCATTGTAATGCATATCCGATATTTTCCAAACCGTGCGGCTTGAATAGCAACCTACATTCGTCCACCGTACCAATATTTGCATTACATGCACAAGGTCGATATTATGTACCATTGAATGTTGACTACGAGTCGCTATTGCCATATTTAAGCGGAAGTGATTTGTTCGACAAACAAGCCGGACAAATGCCGCCATTGCATGCCATTAATATAAACGTAAATTTTGCGTATGCCCGATCGAAGCCAATTTCTAGTCAGTCAAGACATAAACTTGATAACATTAGCAATGGATGGTAGGTGGAACAGACAACGGGATAGGGGATGATTTAAATTTTATTGTTAAAATCTTTTTTCTTTTATCTAATTATTAAGTTCTATGCTGTTAACGTTCAGTTATAGTTTTTTGGGTTTTTTTTTGTAAATTGTGCTCAGATTCTAGCATTTCAATCTAAATATTATATTGCGGTGATGGTATATATAGTAGGGGTAGTTCAAAGAAAAAGAAAAATTTTACGTTTTCTAAATTACGAAATGGTTTCATTGTTTTCCATTCATTCAATTGTTTCGTTCGAAGCTCATGCAATTTTCCTAAACAGTTTGTTAGTGAAGTGTTACGGGGATCGAAAAAAAATTGACTAGACTGGAGTGACTGGATTGTATGTGGTATATATCAATATGAAATGTATCTCATTAACGACAGAAAAACAAATTATTCAAATAACGTCGAAGAAGAAAAAAAATAATTCAAATCATCAGCACTATTTACCTAACGCCAGACATACACACACGTCATTTTTTGGGACTTTGCTTAGTGGAATTGTCGTAAATGAATTTTGAAATAAAATTGAAGTCATTGCTATAATGACATTGCGACGTCAAACATGTATGTACACATTCTAAGCACTTGTTCTGAGGTTGTTAATAAGAGTATTCTAAAAGAACGTATCAAGAACTCTATGCTAAGAATGTGTTGAAGAACAGCACAGACCGTTAAGAAAAACCGATGAAATTTTGTTTGATATGCGATTTAATTTAGAAACAGAACGCACTACTTTGTTGTGATGGTCTATGATCTATCAACGCATTAACACGTAATGAATAGTTGGATATATCTGGAAATTACTGCAAGTCACAGTATATTTTTGGCCACTTTTATAGAGGACCCATTTCTTATCCTTATCGGAAATATTTTGAGCCGCACGACAGACCAGATAAAAAAAAACGAAATTCATTTTCTCATCAATTTTTGGTTGTTGATAAAAAATGGCACACCTGAATATTGTCGTTACAACCACATCGCAAAGGGGGTACAGCTTAAGGAACGATTTTTCAATAAAAAAATTGAAAGAGAATCAAAGCCACAAAGCAAAGATCACAATTCTTAGATAATTGTTTTTTAAAATGAAATGTTAGCTGTTAATGCTTAAGCTTATTCCGACCAATAATAATCGCTGATTTGCACAGTTCACTTTCGTGAATTCCGCGAATTTTGCCAACCACATATCAGTTCTCAGATAATGATAATTGATAACTCGATTCGATTGTTCTCGCTTAACCTTGATGCTTTAAACGGATTTCAAATTTCGTCCATTTGTTTTGTTTAATTTGTGTTTACGAATGAAATTCTCCAACTCACACGTATGATGTCATTTAAAACATCAATTTTGTACTGGTATGCATTTCCATTTTTCCATTTAATCTAAATTTTCAATCCAAGCAACTCAAAATTTGGGCAATCCATTTTTGAATCCGGAGTCGTGAAAAGTGTTTTGTTTGTGTGTTTGTATCATCGGCGGAAATAATCCTTTTTTTTGCCAAACCAATAAATTAAGTTAAAATTTTAAATTAATTTTTCATTTGCAACCAAATAAATAATTATAAAACCTGAATGTATACCGATATAATTAACTGCCATTTTTCTATGTTAATCCATCGCAATGAATAAAGTTTGAATGCAAAATTGATAATTTTTGTTCTACATTGAATGTAAGTAATTGTGAAATATATCGACAAAGAAAAATCTCAATAAAAAAATCATACTTTTTGCTAATCATCACAGTATAGCTTGTACTGCTTTGGCAAAGCATTATAATAATAAGGAGAAGACGAACACTTCCTTGATTAAAATCTGTGAATCCAAAGTTAGCCATTTACATATTTAGGAATTTAAAAAAAACGATTAAAAAGTTCTGTTTTCGTGTGCATTAAAAACGCATGAAAACGGCTCTTTTCAAATTGTTATTCCGATTAATGTAAAAGTATGGTAAGAGTGTTTTAAGAAGTGCTTAAGAAAAGTACGGTTTTCGATGCACGTAGCATGCATTAGTCATATAAATTGCTTCTGCACTGCACCGAAAACCGTTCATTTCATAAATGAAGCATTTTTTTCGGTACCCACAGCATGTAAAATATTGTACGTAACTCGAACGTATGTCTCGTGGTTATTGACCTTGGCTTTGCCTCGGATCAATAAAGTTCACGCGAAAATTCGACTATTCAACTTTTTTCCCGTGTTACTCAAATGACTGTTACACAACAAGCGATAAAAAGATTAAAAGTCGAGTTTTCGTGTGAATTTCGTTGATCCGAGGTGAAGCCGAGGTCAATAATCACGCGAAAACGTACCTTTTTTTATTCAAAGTTATTTTATTGATTTTATACATGCAAAGGGCGTCGAAAGAAGAGCATGAATTATGAAAAGTACGGTTGTAGACGATGTAGCATAAAAAATAATAATTTTTTGAGACTTTTTTTGATCATTTTTTCGTTTTGTTGTAATAATATTTCACATCTACATAAAAAATACAGTTATATAACCTCAGGAAGTAAAACCAATAAAATGTACTTTTCAAAAAGAAAATCGATTTTTGTTCTTTGTTGGCTGCATATTTTTAAAATTAAGATTTCATTAAAAAAAATTGTTGCTTTCCAAAAATAATAAAAACTTTAAAAAAAACTTTTAATTAAGGAAAGTCTGTGATAAGAAGATATAATGATTAAATAAATCTTTATTTTTAAAACTTAAAATTATTGTGTTTTAAAATTTAAATCGCAAAATAGTATCCGCAATGTAATTGGGTGCTCATAAAGTTCTAAACAATTAAATGTAGCTAAAAATGAGAGAGTCAGGACTTGTTTTCCGAAATTATTAAACATAAAAATTCAGACAGTTCCTAAAATTCTTTTTAAAAAGAAATCATTAATTATTGGACTTTTCGGCTTGTTTAAGATTTTTTTTTAAATTCTTTGTGGGCATCAGCTGAAAAACAGTTGAAGCAAGCTCATGCTGAAATTTCACTGCTTCTGACTGTATCAAAAATTGATCCGAATGAAATGTTATAGAAATTTGACCACGTATGATTCCAGCAATGCTGGGAGAACATAATGGAGTTTCCAATTTTGGGAGAACATTTTTATTTTTCGCCAATAAATTTGGGGTAATAAAATGTTTAGGACCAATTTATGCTTTGTATTGACTTTCCCACTTGCAAGAACGTCGAACATGAGTGCAAGTACCAGATTCTTTCAACAGACGAGATCGTTTCGTACTTCTAATGTTTTCTAATCTATCTGTCGAGAGATTCCGAGAACAAAAATTCGACTTCCCTTCTTGTACTTATACATAGAAAGAAAACTATTTATCGTTAGAATGTGCCCTAAAGCATCATTAAATTCTAACTATTTTTGTTAACATAACAACAAAAACAAAGAGACAAAGAGGCTTATGTCGTAATGAACAGATAAACGTTCTGCCTACCAGAAACGTTTTACACAGCTAAACAATTGAAAATGTACATGTTTGAACGAGTTTTACGTAACGTGTTTGGAGGTAACTTGAAGGTAAGCATCACACTTTCCACATGAGTACTATAAAAGAGCTATTTTCGATGGATGTATCGATGTAGGGTTCCTTACGCATTAGGTGTACGATTGCCAATACGAGCCACCAGGAAGGCAAGGTAAGATACGAAAGAACTTTAACGCACTTGTGAAAATACACGAAAATCTTTTATCGTATTAGGGTGGAAAAGATATTCCGAAATCGAAATGACATGTGAAAAATTCACATTCCGTTATCAAAGTACAAAAGAAAATATTTTTGGTAATTATTGATAGCAGCGACGGGCGTCACGTTTACAGATAAAAACGAGATATAGATTACACAAAATGTTACCCGATAAGAAGCCATACCGTTTTCAAGAAGGTACATAAAACAATTTATGTTGATTGCGAGGATGACGTTGTGCTTTTCGTTGTTATCTTGGTAATTAATGTCGAAGGAAGAAGTAGAAAATCTATTGAACATCCTATCACAAACGACCTTAAACTTATGCAATTTCGTTGAACAGTACAGCTGAGGATAACGTTTGGTCATCCTGTCAATTGTCGTTGAGTAAGTATGTTTTGGCGGTGGAATATAATGTGTGTTACCATACATTTCATGAGCTTTAAACAAGTCAGTTTGATCGTAATTCTTCTGAATTAATCGACATCTAATAGGCAAGAAAGTTACAAACCAATCAAACGCGAAAAAAAATCAGGGAAATTCAAATTTAATTTCGATTCCAGCATCATAAGAGTTAAACAACAATATTTGTCTTAACTGGTGCCTGTAGAACACTAATGATGAGACTTATCAACGCACTTCAAGCAAAAGTGCTGTTAATGACACCTGCCAAATTGAGTACTATTTTGTATGAAATTTTATCCCCACTCTTTTTACAGTGTAAAATTTTGTATATAGCACTGTCAAGTTTCAGTACCCTATTTAGATTATCACTTTTGCTTGAAGTGCGTTGGACTTATCCTTCATATGAAAAATATTTCTAAACTCAGACTGCGAATTGATCTAAATTGTCAAATAAGTAGAAGCGGGAAGCGTGAAATTCAAAATCTAGGAGAATTCAGACGAATAGTCATTACCACATTCTTGACTATATTACACTTACCTCAGAGAATCGAAAAGGAAACTACGACGGCGAGACAACATAAATTACAAAGAGTAATCATATGAGAGATAAATTGTAGGTGAGTTACCATAACGGAAACCCTGATCCTAACTCAACACAAACCGAGGTATGAGTTGTTGAACTTGGTATACGAGAATTATAGTCCAGGAAGGGACATGTTTTTGATGACAGTGAGCTACCGTCTTGGCAAAATTTTTTGTTGTATCCACGTGTGAATCATATCCCATGGAAACTATTTCACTTAAAGTTAGAATCCTAATTCTTGAAAGTAGTTGGGAAAATTTTAGTGTTTTTCTTGGTTTTTCACATTTTCTGAAGTTTCCCAACAATATATCTTTAATAAAAATTCAGGAAAATATGGGGGAAATGTTTTCCTTGATTTTCACTTCAATTTCATTAAGGACTATGGACGTATGCGCAGCACTTAAATGTGTGTAACTCAATGTCTTACAAATGAAACTTTATATTGAAGTTAATAACGCAAAAGATTCGGTTTCAATCAGGGAAAGGTAGAACATCCTAAAGAATTAAACTCATCTAATCATTTTGTCAAAAAAAAAAATGTTTAGAATACTGGATCATGAGTAAGCGTGAGCATATATGACATAAGATTTGATAAGTGCAATTGGTATTAGCACATATGTTGCTTAGGTAAAATGTGCTAAATTAACATGCTCACAGGACGCAATTCTCGAGTGACAGCAATATTTTTAATTAAAATTGATTCGTTTGATATATATGCAATGCACAGTGTTTGAATGATGTAAAATATCTTTCAAATAATTTCTTTTTCATAGTTCTCAGTTGCAATGTATGCTCCTGATGACGCTTAAAGCGGGTGATGACGTTCATAAAGTTAAGAGCAATATACCCTTTGCAAATTTGTAGCCTATCATTTTCTGCCTGAATGTAGGCTACGCACAGGCAGGGTCCATTGCTCTTAAAGAATTTGTTCAGAAAAATGGCTTCTAGGCATCGACTCCCAAAATGTTTATTACTGGCAACTAAATGTTTCTGGTAGAAGTGCCACGATTTTCATTATTTTATAATTTTTCAGATTTCACCCAACCGAGTATAAAATGAAAATTTACTGGTGTTGGCCAGTAAAAGCCAAGTACATAGCTGAAATTAAGGTACGGACTCGTTATTGTTTAGATTTTATATTTCACTTGAATATTACACGTAAAATTTTACTTTCTTATTGAATAGTTAATCTTGTGTTGTTGTGTCGTTGTTGTTGTTCTAGCCAATCGCAACAACAAAAAGAAAAAATGTTCATTTTAAATTAAATTATTTATGCAACACGGGTATAATGTTTATTACGCTACGTTAGTTGTTTGTTTTATCATAAAATACTTCAAAATCATAATTGTAATTCATTTCGTAGTTTATTTTTAGTTTTTGCGTGTACGCCGTCTCGATCCACTGTGAGTTTGAGGATTTTGACCGCTATACAGATTATCCAGAAATTCGTCCAACGAAGGTTCACTAAATTGCCATTCGTAAAAATTTGTTATCAATTTCAAAAAATCACAAGACATTTTCGCTCTCTTCGCGGAATCTCTCTCTCTTTTTCTCTCTTACCTTGAATGTTTGTCTTGTTGCTGTTGTGCAGCCGTTGCCTCTCGATTTTGTTGCTGTTGCTGGTGCTGCTGGGAACCGAGAACGATCCGATACTGGACAATATGAGAATTA
Organism: Bradysia coprophila; assembly: GCF_014529535.1. Classification (NCBI taxonomy): domain Eukaryota; kingdom Metazoa; phylum Arthropoda; class Insecta; order Diptera; family Sciaridae; genus Bradysia; species Bradysia coprophila. The sequence continues at coordinate 3,349,237 of NW_023503313.1, read as the reverse complement.
GGTTGCAGATGAGACAGTGCGCCTTTTTGACAATTTGCCCATTCGGTTATATCGTAAACCTTGCCTTCCATCAGAGCTAAGTATTTCCAACAGAAACCGAACATTGTCGTTTCAGCCCAAATGTCGCCCTGTCGATAAAAATGATTTGGATTATTGTTTAGGAAGGCAACCGAAATATTTGGTCAGCAGTTCCATTAATCGTGTGACATGCTGAAGTTAAGGCGACTAAATGTGAGTTCAAATTTTAGCCAAGATCTCTCGTTTAGATATCTGCATGAGATCCAGGGAACGATTACATCCGATAGATCTAAGAAAGGCAAAATTGCAGTTTAGTGGAACAGCCCCGATTTGGACGAAAGTAGATGGGATCAACAGGGGAAGGTCATCTGATGACGAAACAACAAGATTTGGGGCGCGGAAGCACCTCCCTGAGCCACCAGGGCCCTCCAAAGTTTTCACACTTTTTCCAATTTTTGCGTGTTTTTTTATACGGAATCGTCATTTTTCGTGTTTTATATGTACTGATGCCCTTGTTGCAATGAAATTACGAATGTATCTAGTTGCAGTCATTATATTCTTATTCCGTCTCTGAGTCGGTGGCAGTAGAGTTCTTCGTCTTTCGTTGTTTTCGTGGCGTCGTAAAGTCCTCGGCATTTCGTACAAAGAAAATGAAATTGTTTTGTAGGGCACAATGAAGTCCTCGGCATTTCGTACAAGGTAAATTTATTCTGAGAGGCGAGACACATTTGGAAGGACCTCGTGCGCGTCAATTCTTGTTGTTTTGTAATCAGTGGACCTCATACTGTCAATTCGTTCAAAAAAAACGCACAAATTAGAAAAAGTGTGAAAACTTTGGAATGCCCTGGCGGCCACGGGAGAGGCTCTTGCTTCCTAATTCTTGTTGTTTTGTCATCTGTGGACCTTCTACTGTCGATTCCGTCAAAAAAAACGCGAAAATTGGAAAAAGTGTGGAAACTTTGGAGGGCCCTGGCGGCTCAGGGAGGTGCTTCCGCGTCCCAAATCTTGTTGTTTCGTCATCAGGTGACTACTCCCTGTCGATCCCACCCACTTTCATTCAAATCGGGGTTGTTCCACTAAACTGCAATTTAGCCCTAAGAAATGCACCCGAATCAACTTTTGAAGAAAATATTATTTAAGAAAAAACAAACAAATTTTCGGGACGATTCAACTTGTTGAGTTCTATTTTTGTTATAAATTTGGTGACATGAAGTCGATTCGAAAATAGCTCTGCAAATTTATCAACAGATTTCATCTCGCACTATTTGATGAAAATGAAAAGTTTCATTGGAAGACCGACGGGAATTCAACAGAGAATTCAGCTTGAACCGATAGTGTGCGCATTGTAGCATCTGTTAACACGGTGAAAGAGTTACTCAAGGGTTACAGAAAACGCAAAAACTGAATCCAGTGATTAACGGAAGCGATAAATGTTCAAACATTGTCCCATTCATCATATGAAAATTGTGTCCTAAGAGTGGATGACACATTCAATTTGGCTTCTATTTTTAACCCAAGAAATCTCAACTGAGAACGAGGCATTAATTGCGACACTCGAAAGTTACGGTTTTATGCAACATTTTCCGATATATTGACTTGTACCTTTAACTTCGTAATCTTTTTAAATTGTTAAGTGTTTATCAATTTCTGAAGGTATTTGATAGGACTCAACAGCCACGTAGAGGTAACTGCGTAGTGAGGTATGTGACAGTAGAATGTCCAAAATATTTCAGATTACCGGTGCTTAGGTCTTATCAATAACTTTGTCGTACAAATATCATGTCGAAATACGGAGCTCTGAACAAATGGGTCTGGGGTGGACAAATTTTTCCATTCTTCTAAAAAACATGTCACTAAAAGCTCATGCTTCAAATACGAATGCATCTCTGCAAGATAAAAAAACGACGGGTGTATGAAATTTACCAATGCCGTAAATTCCATCGGAATTAGTTAGATTGGTGAGCGGCGAAGAGTTATTGGCCAACATTTTTATAGTGTTGCTGAAGCATCTGCTTTCCGACAATAACGCGAAGACATCATTTACGGAGTAATGTTGTGACGGAGGACTATTTGTTTACGCGTGTAATGAAAATTTCTACGTACTTCTCTGGCAGTGTGACGAATTTTACACGAGTTACATTCCCTAGCAGCAAAATGAGGTCGTCCAGTAGGTCGCCGGGGATGACGTAGGCCTATTGACGAAAAATTAATGAAAATTTACAAGGAATGTGAAGAAGCATTTCTTTATCTTACCACAACTGCTGCATCTGTAAAGAGGTTTTGGGAAAGAATTTTCGGAATTAAGATCTCGAACAAATCGGTGAATTGAAAATCTTCTTCGTACCTGATTGTATTAGCCGCTTCAGCTATTTTCGATTGGAGTTGTGTTAATAAGTCATTCAGTTCCGACCAAGCTTTTTCGGCATTGAGCGCTTCCGCTAAACTTTGATCATAGATGCGACGATTTTCCTGGAAATTTCGTTGAAATTAGAGCTCCGTTATTTTTTGTCAGGCTGATCACTACGGCAGTAATTTCTTACCGGCTCTCCAATTAGTTCAAAGGATCTCTGTAAAATTTTGAAAGCTTCTTCAGCACCTGCTTGCTTATTTTTGTCTGGATGAACAAGAACCGCAATTTTTTTGTAATGCTTCCGAATTTGTTCCTGTGAGCTATCCGACGACACCCCAAGAATGCTGAAAATTTATTTCAGTATTTTAGTTTCGATGAAGACAACGGAAATTCGGTTCATTTCCCACAGATACCGTACGCTTCAATGCATCGATGCATTTCAGCGACGAATGTTGTTGAATTCAATTCCTTTTTAAAATCACTGACCTGTAAGCATCCTTCCCTTTGCAATTCATCAGCGAGTACATGGCTTCGTCTCCAGTGGATGGCAATCGACCACTTCTCACATATTCAGGTACTGGTTCTCGTATTTTTTTCCGATTGAATATCCGTCGCCAAAATGCCCACTTCGAGTCTTTAGCAAATTTTTTGTCAAACTTCAGCCACAGTTTCTTACAATAAGCGTTTGGCAGTCCGGAATTGTTCTTCAACTCGGTTCGAATGATCTGATACCATTGTAATGCAAAGTCGACAAATGTGTGGCACCGTTCAAATATTATCCCAAACGATAAGACCACCACGTCGTACACCAATGTGAAGAGCCATAGCGCGAATTTCACCATGTACTCGAGCCATTTTTCGAATAATTTTACCAACATTGCGTATGTGTTGTTTTGACGCGATCGATGATTACGCTTCTGATATGATGTGCTGGATTTTTCGGTCTTATTGCTAGACCGAGACGGTTGAGACGATGCGATTGTCGTGGTTCGAGTGGTGGCTTTTCGAGTTGAATTTTGATATTGTTTATTCACTTTGTCCGATTGAGACTCATTTTTCGTTACGTTGTAAAAGTATCCGGAATTTTTCGCGTTTTTCGTTTCGTCCACTTTGACTTGCTCGAAGTCAACACTGTTCTGAACACGTTTCTTGAGATCATTGCTGGAGCCATTCACATTTTTCGGTTTATTGGTAGCCTTTGCGTTGGCATTTCCGTTTCCGTTTCCATTATTCGCAACACTACCATTGGATCGTTTCTTGGCAGTCTTCGAGGCATCACTTTCGTGAGATTTGTGCTCTTTGTTAAATTCTTCCTCGACGAAAGCTTTATGCTCTTTGGCCGGGATGGAACCGTTCTGATCGTCGTTTCGTTGCATTGATCCGCTGTTCAGTTTCGTTTTGACCGCAGCTGACTCCTTGTCGTCGCTATTGCTTCCACTTTTCTTTTCAACAACAAAATGCGAGTTGTTTTTGTTCTTCTCGACGTTCTTGCCAGATTTCAATTTGGGCTGAACATTTGGCCCGTCATTCGGAGCAACGGTGCTGGTTGGATTATCCGTTTTGCCCAATGAAACATTTTTGCTCAAAACGTCCGAATAGGTCATTCGCATTGGTTTCACTTCAGCGACCATTCGCGGTTTCTTCACCTCTGTCTTTTTCAAAATGCTCTCATGCTGGAAGCTTCCATTTGTACCGGACGTACTGTTGTTTGCGTTAATTGATGGAGGACTATTGACCGCACTCATACACGGTGGAGCGTTGTAGTTGGACTGAGTCGAAGCAAAGCTATAATTATCGGTTGAATTGATCGGTGCACTACCGTAACCCATAAAATGATCACGGGGTATCATATGCTGTTGTGGATGCTGCTGTTGTTGTTGTTGTTGCGGTTGCGGTTCACCGAATTGTGAATAGGTTCCGGAGTTATTCGGCACCCAATTTTGCCCGACCAACTGGTTGATAAACATACTCGTACTACTGTCGTCGGCCACAGCATTCGATTCACTTTGATGGAAATAGTTTTCCTGTTGCGGTTGAATATTTTTTATCATATTTTGCGGTCCAAAATTATTGCTGGAAAACAGTTCATAGTTGCTGAAGTTCATGGACTCATCGTTTTTGTGATACACTTTGATGAAATTGCCATTACCAATCGGCAAAACGGTGTACGTATCACCATCTGGATGAACCATGTTAAATTGTTCATGGCCAGAATACAAGCTTCCGTTAGTGGGTAGCATGGTTGGTTGCCTTGGATTCACGTTACCGAATCCCTCGTCCCACAGTCCATTCTTTCGCTCATGATTACCGCCCGAGTCCGACATAACAAGAATGACTTGTTTTTGAATGAAGACAATTTGCCCTGGTTTTGATCAAAACTGAATTTAACAGAGTCCAATTGCACACAGTTTTTGATTATTTACCTAGAATGGACGCAGATTTTCGAATCACTTATGATCACCAATATCTATTTAGCTAATGTCATCTGGTAGAGCTGTGTGTTTCACTGAGGTAGATCTTAATAATACGACGAAAAATGTACTTTTATTTGTGGAGATAAGCGTTAATAAAATTAAAATTTACTTAGTATTTTTGTACGATAAATAAAGAAAAAAATTGCGAACGAGGCAGTGTTGAGGAAATGTCATTGACCAGGGTTGTGTTGAGTGATATTTTGTCGCATTTTTGTAATCCCTGTTCGATTGACTGTCAGAACCATCTGTGATTGGTAACCTAAAAGCACAATTACATTGAGGAGGCGGTTCGATTTCAAATTCAAATGGAATGTATGAGGTGTATAGAACCAGAGAAATGATAATATAATAATAAATTGCGCATTTAAATAAAATTTTATGACTAGTCACCAATGTAACAACTCATATCATAGTTATGTTGCTTATACTAGGTCCGACCTTTTGGGCGGGTCAGGTCCCTTGACTGACCATTTTTCAATATATTTTTGATCAATTTCAATCGATTACTCTATACCCCGGGTAAAAATTTCAGTCTCAGTGAGACCGAAAAATACGTAGTCTCAAGGGTCTCATTTCGGTCTCATTGACTTTTTCAGTTTGCGAGAAGTCTCAATTTTAATTTATTTTATGTAAATGAATAAGAATGAACGAGAGAAGCTGAGTGGTCTCGTTTCGACTACTTTTCGAGAATGTTTGAGAATGAATGAGTAGTCTTTTTTGACATTTATTTGTTAGGCGTGATGAGACTGTCCGAGTGGTCTCGGATTTAATACTTTCCGAGACTGGACAAGTGGTCTCTTTTCGAATAATTTTTCCTTACACTTTCCGAGACTGACCGAGTGGTCTCGTTTCGACTACTTTTCGAGAATGTTTGAGGATGAATGAGTAGTCTTTTTAGACTTTCATTTGTTAGACGTGATGAGGCTGTCCGAGTGGTCTCGGATTTAATACTTTCCGAGACTGACCGAGTAGTCTCATTTAAAAAAAAAAAAATATTCAAATTTTGAGAACGGAAAAGTGTTCTCATTTCGAGAAAATATTTTATTCGAATTTTGAGAACGGAAAAGTGTTCTCATTTCGAGAAAATATTTTCTTCCAATTTTGAGAACGGTAAAGTGTTCTCATTTCGAGAAAATATTTTATTCGAATTTTGAGAACGGAAAAGTGTTCTCATTTCGAGAAAATATTTTCTTCCAATTTTGAGAACGGAAAAGTGTTCTCATTTCGAGAAAGTATTTTATTCGAATTTTGAGAACGGAAAAATGTTCTCATTTCGAGAAAATATTTTCTTCCAATTTGAGAACGGAAAAGAGTTCTCAATTCGAGAAAATATTTTCTTCCAATTTTGAGAACGGAAAAGTGTTCTCATTTCGAGAAAATATTTTCTTCCAATTTGAGAACGGAAAAGTGGTCTCATTTCGAGAAAATATTTTATTCGAATTTTGAGAACGGAAAAGTGTTCTCATTTCGAGAAAATATTTTCTTCCAATTTTGAGAACGGAAAAGTGTTCTCATTTCGAGAAAATATTTTCTTCCAATTTTGAGAACGGAAAAGTGGTCTCATTTCGAGAAAATATTTTATTCGAATTTTGAGAACGGAAAAGTGTTCTCATTTCGAGAAAATATTTTCTTCCAATTTGAGAACGGAAAAGTGTTCTCATTTCGAGAAAGTATTTTATTCGAATTTTGAGAACGGAAAAATGTTCTCATTTCGAGAAAATATTTTCTTCCAATTTTGAGAACGGAAAAGAGTTCTCAATTCGAGAAAATATTTTCTTCCAATTTTGAGAACGGAAAAGTGTTCTCATTTCGAGAAAATATTTTCTTCCAATTTTGAGAACGGAAAAGTGGTCTCATTTCGAGAAAATATTTTATTCGAATTTTGAGAACGGAAAAGTGTTCTCATTTCGAGAAAATATTTTCTTCCAATTTTGAGAACGGAAAAGTGTTCTCATTTCGAGAAAATATTTTCTTCCAATTTTGAGAACGGAAAAGTGGTCTCATTTCGAGAAAATATTTTATTCGAATTTTGAGAACGGAAAAGTGTTCTCATTTCGAGAAAATATTTTCTTCCAATTTTGAGAACGGAAAAGTGTTCTCATTTCGAGAAAGTATTTTATTCGAATTTTGAGAACGGAAAAATGTTCTCATTTCGAGAAAATATTTTCTTCCAATTTTGAGAACGGAAAAGAGTTCTCAATTCGAGAAAATATTTTCTTCCAATTTTGAGAACGGAAAAGTGTTCTCATTTCGAGAAAATATTTTCTTCCAATTTTGAGAACGGAAAAGTGGTCTCATTTCGAGAAAATATTTTATTCGAATTTTGAGAACGGAAAAGTGTTCTCATTTCGAGAAAATATTTTCTTCCAATTTTGAGAACGGAAAAGTGTTCTCATTTCGAGAAAATATTTTCTTCCAATTTTGAGAACGGAAAAGTGTTCTCATTTCGAGAAAATATTTTATTCGAATTTTGAGAACGGAAAAGTGTTCTCATTTCGAGAAAATATTTTCTTCCAATTTTGAGAACGGAAAAGTGTTCTCATTTCGAGAAAGTATTTTATTCGAATTTTGAGAACGGAAAAATGTTCTCATTTCGAGAAAATATTTTCTTCCAATTTTGAGAACGGAAAAGAGTTCTCAATTCGAGAAAATATTTTCTTCCAATTTTGAGAACGGAAAAGTGTTCTCATTTCGAGAAAATATTTTCTTCCAATTTTGAGAACGGAAAAGTGGTCTCATTTCGAGAAAATATTTTATTCGAATTTTGAGAACGGAAAAGTGTTCTCATTTCGAGAAAATATTTTCTTCCAATTTTGAGAACGGAAAAGTGTTCTCATTTCGAGAAAATATTTTCTTCCAATTTTGAGAACGGAAAAGTGGTCTCATTTCGAGAAAATATTTTATTCGAATTTTGAGAACGGAAAAGTGTTCTCATTTCGAGAAAATATTTTCTTCCAATTTTGAGAACGGAAAAGTGTTCTCATTTCGAGAAAGTATTTTATTCGAATTTTGAGAACGGAAAAATGTTCTCATTTCGAGAAAATATTTTCTTCCAATTTTGAGAACGGAAAAGAGTTCTCAATTCGAGAAAATATTTTCTTCCAATTTTGAGAACGGAAAAGTGTTCTCATTTCGAGAAAATATTTTCTTCCAATTTTGAGAACGGAAAAGTGGTCTCATTTCGAGAAAATATTTTATTCGAATTTTGAGAACGGAAAAGTGTTCTCATTTCGAGAAAATATTTTCTTCCAATTTTGAGAACGGAAAAGTGGTCTCATTTCGAGAAAATATTTTGAGAACACTTTTCCGTTCTCAAAAGTCTAAGAAAATATTTTTGCCAAATGAGAACACTTTTCCGTTCTCAAAAGTCCAAGAAAACATTTTGTCGAAATGAGAACACTTTTCCGTTCTCAAAAGTCTAAGAAAATATTTTGTCGAAATGAGAACACTTTTCCGTTCTCAAAAGTCCAAGAAAATTTTTTGTCGAAATGAGAACACTTCCGTTCTCAAAAGTCTAAGAAAATATTTTGTCGAAATGAGAACACTTTTCCGTTCTCAAAATTGAAAGAAAATATTTTCTCGAATTGAGAACACTT